>NC_046658.1:48733953-48744849 GCF_010883055.1 Belonocnema kinseyi | reverse complement strand
CAGCATTTGGCCCGTATTTTCACCTCATATTTGAAGTCGGAACAGCCGATTCCAGAGTGGTTGGTGGAAGGGCGCACAATACTCCTGCCGAAAATAGGCAACATAGCTGACCCGAAGAACTACAGGCCAATAACTTGTTTGAACACGCTTTAAAAGATATTCACAGCTATCCTAAATGATAAGATTGTTCGGGAAATTGAACCTGTGTGGCAAGAAATGTATGAACAACGACGCTCAAAGAAAGGCGTAGCCGGATGTCGGTAGAACCTGCTCATCGATAGATGTGCCTGCAAAGATGCATCATTCTACCAGCGTGACCTATCGATGGCCTGGATTGATTATCGGAAAGCTTTCGATTCGACATCCCATAGAATAATCATCTGTCTTTTGGACATCTTAAAGGTTCATCCGCAAATAGTTGGGTGCATAGAGAGATTGAAGCCGCTTTGGAAAACCAGATTTACTATCTCATCTGGCAAAAATCGTGTGACAACTAACAAGGTCACGTTTCAGAGAGGTGTCTTTCAGGGCGACACCATGAGCCCACTCCTCTTTTGCCTTACATTATTGCCACTATCTCTAGCACTGCGCCATTCCGACGGGTACTTGTGCGGCAAACCTGCAGATCGAAAGTACAAGATCACTCATGTATTTTACATGGATGATCTTAAGATCTATGCTAAAAACAGAGAGCAACTGCATCTATCTCTGGGGACTGTCGAACGATATACTAAGGAAATTGAAATGGAATTTGGGTTAGACAAATGCGCCAAGGTTTATTTGAAGCGAGGAAAACTTAATGGCATCCCTGAAGATCCTGAGCTCGTTGATAGAAGCGCCATACGACACCTTTGCGCTGGAGAGACTTATACATACCAGGGCGTGCCATAGTGCCGAATTCAGGATGTGACATCTATAAAGGATACTCTCCGAAGCAGATACAAGCGTCCCATCCGACAGATTTGGTCTTCCGAACTGTCGGCGAGGAACAAAGTATCTGCAACGAACATGCTTGCTGTCCCGGTACTACTCTATTCATTTGGAGTAGTTCCATGGACGAAGAACGAGCTCAGATCTCTTGATATCGGGACAAGAAACGTTATGCACATGAACAAAAGCATGCATCTTAAGTCTTCCGTTCCGCGACTGTAATTCTCACGCCGTCAAGGGGGTCGCATAATATTGAGTCTTGAATGTCTTCACAACAGGATTAATCTGGGTACAGCACATAGAGTTGTAAACGGAAGAGACCCTCTTCTTAAAATGGTCAGGAATCACGAAGAAGTGGGCAAAGGAGCATTTCTGTACAAAGCAGCGGAGGAGGCTGCTGAAACACTCGGACTTGACTTCAGTATGAGGGTTGAGCAAAATGCATCAAATCTTATCTATCTCGAGTACTTACTCCTGAAAGCCCCGATTAAGAAAGCACAACAGAAAAACTTTCGTGAACAGCTCCTCGATAAGAGGATGCACGGTATCTTCCACAGAAATGTGAAGGATCAGTCAATGTCTTGTAAGCTAACGTTTGCTTTCCTTAAATCGCCCGGATTGAAGTCTGGTACAGAGGGTTTCATTTTTGCATGCCAAGACGGTGTCATTTCCACCTTAACATACCGTCGCCACATTTTGAGCCAAGACATTCCCGATGATAGCGGCAGGGCGTGTTATGCACACCCCGAGCATTTAGCTCACATACTATCTAGTTATCCAACTCACGCGGGAACAATCTACATTCAAAGGCACAATGCAGCACTAAGAGTGCTTTATTACCATCTCTGTCACTCCTGCGGCATTAACCTTAATATCGCTCCTCTAGATGCTCCTAGGGAAATTGAGTCAATTGTCGAGAATGGGAAGTGCCGCATATAATGGAACTTTATATTCTGGACAATTGTTTCTGTTGCTCACTCGAGGCCGGACATGGTTCTTCTTGACTACGAGAAGCGAACCATGTTCGTTATCGAATTTTCAGCACCAGCTGACAAAAACATCATAACCAAGGAGAATGAAAAGAAAGAGAGGTATCGAGACCTTATAAGGGAGTTGCAACGATTGTACCCGGAATATTGTGTTAAATTGATCGTTCTTATCATCGCTCTTGTCTAGCAATTTGGCAATTGCTAGAGGTTTTTCTATTAGGATTTAAACTTACAAGCAAACTGCATGCCACTGTGGTGTATACCATTACTCAAAATAGTAAAAAAATCCCGAACAGTTGCACCACCAGTGACTGCAATCCTTCTTGAACTGCTGCTAGGAATATTTTTCCAGCTCTTGCAGCTTTAAATGGTTTAAATTGTTTAACTACCCATCTTATTTTGGAAAAAATTACAATAAGACTGGCTACTTTTCACTCTTCCTTTTTTGGTCAAAGTGGTGGCGTTTCTGTGGTGTCTGGCTCATGGACCTCTCACTCAGGTGTGTTTTCCAACGCTGAGCTCGATAAATGTATTCTTATTAACCCATCTACAATCAGTCATTACGCCCGCTAGCTACATTAATGTCAATAGTTGACATGCTGAGATGAACACTCAAGTTTTGTGGAGTCCAGAAGTAGCAGGTATATTCTCGGTTCAGTGAAAAAATCACCCTTTATGATCTGGATCCGGCATTTAATATCTCATTATTTTATCCATATAAGGTTGCCCTATACAAGTACCTTTTACTCTATGATCCAACTGGGAAAGGTCTCGGTAGCTCAGAGGATGGCGCGTCGAACTTCCATGGAGGAGGTTTGGGGTTCGATCCCTGAGCCGGTACCAATGAAAATTTTTCTATGTACTTCTACCGGAGCCTCGGTGGTTCGAAACCCATCTTAAACGGTAGGTCCCTAAGAAAAATCTGGTGCCGTACCAAGGATAAACAAGCTCCGTACGGGGGCAACCACGGGGGATGGTCGCTTAACGCTTTCGAGTAATGAACAAATACACATATGCACTTGCATAACACAACAGGTCAGTGCTTCGAAACCGTACGTCTAACTGATGACCTCAGAGCGATCGCTCCCCCATTCTAGCCTGCTAGGAAGGCTTTGCGGAATGCATAGGCAGCGAGGATCGCTTCGTTTACCAGTGACAAGGAAGGACGTCCCTTGATGTGCGATGGTTAGGCCTGGCACCTGAGAGGTATAATTTCAGAATGTTGGTGACAACGGAAAGCCGCAGCGATCCAAAACACTCGACGAAGATGGCCGACTTCGGAGTACTGCCATTGGACTGAACACGGGTGTGGCACAATAGGCTCTATAGCTTTAGAACTAGGGGGTGCTTCTCGCCCCCCCCCCTCCCGCCAACATTATAACCAACTGAAGAACCATGATCCAACTGGAAGGCGTCCGACGATACATGCGATCCTTTAAACATTTCGCTAATACTTATCGAGAATAAGGTTTAACTAATTGTCAAGTGATACCTATATGTCATGAAGTTAGGTATATGACTCCGATTCAGTAAATTGAAATTAGTAGGTAAGAGGTAATCAAACGAAGACTCAACCCTATGATTCGTATCCACAGACTGGCGCCTAACTTCTGTTTTGAGTACCACGAGTAGACAGTTACTCCACCCCCGGCTCATAATTTCACATCTTTCTTTAGCCAAATAAATCTAGCACGTTTCGAATTCATCAAAGCTATCCGTCATAATTCGAGTCTAAATGTGTAAGCAATAAAAAATGTTAAGCTAATTCTGATGAATTTCAAAAAATGTTATTATTTCAGAAATATGTTGCTAACCCCACCCCCTGTACATTTTAATCTCTGATAGCTCGGTTTTCAATATGACGCCAAATTTTTTCTTAATAGCGGATTCTATAGAATTCGGAAATCTCCAATCTTATGCAATCTAAACTTAGATTTTTTAAATGTGTGTGTGGGGGGGGGGTCCAGAGTGTCACTGGCTTGTAACTGGTTATGTCACATAACGTATTATTTTTCGAAACATTTCCAAAAAATTCAAAACTCCATCATTTTGTATCACAGTTTATAATGTAATTTAGGCTTCTATAACTTTAAAACAAGAAATTTAAAAATATTTGCATTTGAGCGGATTTGCGGCCAAATGGGTAACCGACAGACTCCCTATTCCAAAGGTCCGTTCCACTAGCTCTGCTCTTCCTTACTCTTACAGTGTGTCCCATATTTATAGGGCCACCCTATTTTTTAAATATAATTTTTTTTCTATTGGAACAAACTGCACCAAATATTTTGAGTAGATAAATGAGTCGAATTAACGATTTTTCCTAAAATATAGAGCTCGCAATTCCATTCGTTCATTTATTTGGACATTTTTTCGAAAAAATAGGTCAATAGGTTTTTTTAGGAAAAAATACTTCAATTTTTTTGAAGAATAATAAACAATTCGTGAAATAATGCAATTTAAAATATATAATATTAAAATTTTACTTCTTATATGCCATAAACATATACATATGTATGTATAAAAACTAAATATTGTGCGTGAATTCCCAAAGTAATTTACAGTTGTGTTTTTCTTTTAATTTAAATTTTTCCGAGGATTTTTCACACACATACTTTCCCACATACATTCTTTTCGGGGATTACCGACGTATTTTTCCTATTTTAAAAGTGTATATTCGCACAATATGTTCGAAATAAATATTTCTCCTATTTTTATTGCGGGGATCCCCGTAAGTAGCGGGAGTTTCCGGGTTTTTCTCGCTTTACCTGGCATGCACATATGTATTCTCCTGGTATAAATAGGCTTCCGAGTGCATTTTTGGCCAGTTAAATTGTGCTTGTGCGTTAATAATATTCGAGGTAACAAAACAAATATGGGAAGAGGGAAAGCATTGTCTGCAGAAGAAAAGGCGTCAATTGATGTGTATGAAAAATGTGGGAAATCACAACGCGAAATAGCGAAGCTTATAAACCGATCGAGAAATGTTATTTACCCGTATATAAAGAATAGAAGGAATCAAATAGTGAAGAAGAAACGTGGACCATGGCCAAAGCTCTCGGATCGTGACAAACGAAAAATAGTCGCCGCCGCCTCGCAAAACAACTAAGGGGTGCAGAAGAATAAAAAATTATGTGGCTCCTCAAGTGTCCAAAAGTAGAGTGCATCGAGTATTGAAGGATTCCCCTAATTTAGTATGCGAAAAAATGCAAAAAGCGCCTAAACTGAAACCTCATCATGTGCAGGCACGCTACAATTTTGCAGAAGAGAAGCTGCATTGGACGCACGAATGGTCAAAGGTACATACTTAGACAGTGCATTTTTTCTCATGACAAATAATTAGTTTCTTCAAACCTATGTAATTAAAGCTTGGGTCTTTTACTTGCTTTTCAGATTATCTGGTCTGACGAAAAAAAATTTAATTTAGATGGTCCTGACGGAATGCGTTATTATTGGCGTGATCTGAGACATGAGCCTCGTTATTTTTCAACCCGAAACTTTGGAGGCGGTTCCGTCATGGTTTGGGGGGCATACAGCGGTTTCGGAAAAGTGGCCTTAGCTTTTATTTCTCATGAAATGAAAATCGGAGATTACCAGGCAGTGCTAGAAGAACATTTTTAACCCTACTTTGGACGTTTCCGCTCTGCAAAATTGACTTTCCAGCAAGACAACGCAGCCATACATGCGAGCAAGTCTACGAAGGATTGGTTGGCAAAGTCAAAGATCCCCGTACTCGCGTGGCCAGCGATCTCTCCAGACCTTAACCCAATGGAAAATGTTTGGGGCATGATGGTACGCGATGTGTATGACAACGGAAAGCAGTACACAACGGTCGCAGAGCTGAGGGAAGCGATCAAATCAGCATGGACCTTTGGAATAGGGAGTCTGTCGGTTACCCATTTGGCTGATTGTTGCGTCCGATTAATTAAAGAAATGGCGTCTCAACCTCTTCTTAGCAGCTTCTGTCAATCCCTTCTGAGCCCTCTTTGTAAAAATTAGGCTATATTACTCTGGGAAGGCGCCCAATATTTTAGCGATACAGTTTGAACTTATTATTCACTGGTAACTCTTATCCTTTAGAATGGTAGTTCAATGATTAAAGAAAAAACTTTCAAACCTTCGCTGCAACATTGTCCGCGACTACTTATTTCGCTCTTTAAACATATTCAGGAGAAGCCCTTGGCTCAGGGACCTTCTACCTACAAGCCGAGGAAGCTCTTGGTGACGTGGTCAATAATAACATCGCAATATATTTAATTTTTGTTTTTCAACATAATTTCCGGATAAAGACTTTACCGAAAAAGTAAGAAAAACGTAACCAAAGGAACATCAAATTTGAATTACATCTATAGTTTTTTTCTCAAAATTATTCAATCAATTGAGGCTTATAACGAGCATGCTTTGAAATTATCGTGTTTGAATTTTTATGCACAAAACCTAAATGCAATTAACTTGAGTGGAAAAAATCTTCAAAAAAATGCTCATTAAAATTCAGTTAAATTGGTATCTTTACTTTTCGCAACGACTGTTATCTTAGCCTCGGTGCATTGAACTACAGATACATAAACCTTCAATTCGTCGTAAAATGTGTGAAAGAAATTCGAACAGCAAATGAGATAAGGACTTGGATACACATATGGTATATAAAGCCAGGTCACAAAATTCTTCAAAATAATCAGTTTCCTCTATTTGCATATAATGATATTTATTGGCATAATATCATTAACCCTGACATCTTTCCTTACTTATGTTGGTAATTATAAGAATATGTATAATAATTTATAAACTAACCTTTTTATACGCGTATTGTCAAGTATTATGAATGTGTCCGTATACCTAACATATTTCCAACTCCTTTACATCAGTAAATTATTATTACATGAAGATCAAGTAATATTTTTGCTTTAACCAGACAGTTATATAAGTTCTGATCAGTAAGCAATGATCATGTAATGTAAAATTCACACTTGTTCTTTTGCAATCATGTCAATTATATGTGTGTAAGGTAAACGACTATCTCGCTTACGAGTAGCAACCCTGCATACCCAGCCTTCTATCGGGACCAGCATCCCGGCGCCACGGAAAAGCGCAGTTGCGGGAGAGGCACCCTCCCTTTGAAGGAATCGCGGGGGTGTACGCGGAAAAACTCTCCTTTAAAAAGGGATGCTGAGCCTGAAACGGCATTGGGGGGCTCGTTGGCGAGCGAGAGCCGTCCGGGTTCTCATTGGGCGCGGGACTAAGAATTATACTCTTAGCTCCTGCCGTTAGTGGAACTTTTATTCTGATCCATTCGCATGGACTGGTGGTTATACCATTCAGAACTGATGTGATAGGTCAGAATAAAGGCGTTCTTTCACGTTTCAAAGAGATTTTCGGGCCATCGCTACGTGTACCCATCGAAGGATTCCTTACCTAGCTAAGAATCTATAAATAGCTTCACTGTGAGTTGAGTTTGTCCACCAGTAAGCGTTTATTTTCTCCAATTGAGAAAAAATAGTATCGAGAACGGGCTGGAAAAATATTGTTTAGCACAAGTTAAGATACTTGCTTATTATACGGCTTAAAGTAAGGAACAGCTCGAGTCGATTTTCATTCACGCTGAACCGACCTTTCTGTACCGAAAAATAGCTGAATTCTCTGAGTTGTGAGCGCACAGACGTCAATTCCGAATCTCTATGTACATTCCTCATTTCCTTTCCAGGGACATGATCTTAGTGCTTCCCCCTTTTCGATCTAAACGAATTCACTCTTGACTATAATTCTTGACAATTTTCGATTTTCCAAAAGGTTTGCCCCCATAACTATACCGCATTGTGTTTAATTTCTAGGCCCGGTAACAACTTTTATATATAAACTTTTAAACAAGAGAATGGTTATTCTTTGAGCAGTTGAGACTTTGATTGTGGAATCTTTAAGTATAGCTAACTATAGATATATTACAATTATTTCCCTGTATCCATTAATTATGCCCTGAGTCTGAAGAAAGATTCATTAAGGGTTGGCTCTTAATAAACAAGGTTAAGAAAATTCAAGGACCCGAGTCAGGCTGTTCGGCCGGGTCTGATATTAATAAGGCCAAGTCTGCTTTGGTCGAATCATTATTGTTGGTTTTAGGCCCTCGTTTAGAACAACCAGGAGGTGCGACAGTCCGTTCTAACGGCTCCCACCTGCAATTCCCTGACATCTAGTCCAATTCGTGGTAGTAAAACTCGCGTTACCGCATTTGTAACGAAAAGTACCTCTCAAATTCTTACAATCCCCGAATTTGTTCCCCGGTATTAACCGTGATTTTGTTATAATTGCCATCAGGCAATTTTAAGAAAATAATTCAACAGCGAATTTTTGCAGCTAGCTGTAAGGAGGGGCACCCATAGGAAGGGTGGTGTCTACCCACGCGGGGTTGGTCGATTTTTTGGTTGTTCACTTGTTGTTCGTGCCGTTAGGACCTTGAGTTTCGGTATGCCTACTGGCTTTAGTATGTGTTTCATTTACCGCGTCGTTTGGTTTATTGCTCTGGTTTTTATTATGAACTGATTGAGTGCTCGGGTCTTCGTCCGTAACTTCGAGAGAATTGATCGCGGTAGCTCAGCGAAGAGAAGAGCTTCTTTTCGATTCGCGGTAGGCTAGGCTCGGTAGCAGTGATTTTTCAGGAGAGGATAGGGGCTTAAAAGTACTCTGAACAAGTAGCGATTTTTTGACTCGAATTGCTGATTGTTCCTGGTGGTCAAAATGTATTATCTCGCTTTTATAAATAAGTCATTTTGGCAACATATTCCGGCGAGCATAATTTATTGCCTCTTTTTCCGAGTACGGCGGCAACAGTCTATTTAGCAAGGTGCGGATACACGTTTAATAATCCGCCACGGGCTCGCCCAGACCTTGAGTACGACTGTTTATTTCTTGCCGTATTTCGAATTGGTAGTCCGGATCACCGAAGCGAATTCGCGCTGATTTAACGAAAATGTCCCACGAATTCCATCCCTCGCACGAATTATTAAACCAATGCAAAGCGATGTCCGAGAAAAAAAATGGATACAAGCAGCAGATTCCTGTCCGAAATCAGTACTAAACTGCGACGTTGGTTAACTCTTATTAAGAAAGTTTCCAAGTCCTTATTTCGACTACCCGTAAAACGAAGGTTCCATTTTCGTCGGATGTCATACACGGATCGCGCGTTTTTGGTGAATATAGGCGCCATTGTTGCGCCTAGACTGTGTGAAATTGCCTTGGTAGCACGCACGTGGTTAGCCGAAGCTTACACATGGACTTTGATTACCACGTAATGCGGTGCTATTATGGGGGTAACTCCCTTGAGGTAGGCTATGATCGGCGTACACGTCTTTCGTTTGAAAGGTCTGAGCCATTATATATCAGTTTTCATTGTCGCTGTTATTATGTGCGGTAGCCCAAATGTCATGTTCCGATAAAGAATAGTCATCCTGAGTGTGATTGCGGGCATGTAGCACGGACCTGTCATTCCGTTCGGCTAGGAATACGGCGTTGCTATAGTGTGTGGTTCAGTTAGGTAGCGCACACGAGTGATAGGAGTCTAGCTTTGAATACGCGCTCCAAATCAGGCGAGAATCAGGGTAGTTTCTTGCCGCAGCAAGGGCGCAACGTGAGTCGCACGACTGGTATTAGTGCGTGGCACTGTACCGGTACGGCTGGAGAGGGCAGGGGTGACGCGCGAGCGCGTTGCATTGGCTGACGACTCGACCGGCGAAGGGATGCTTCCTGTCGTGAACGTATAGGTGACGTGGGTCCCGGTGCTGTGTGCGCGCCGAGTGGGGATGGACGTTCAATACGGCGCACAGTGGGAAAAAATGCACTTTTTTCGTTCAAAAATGTACAGACCCTTCAATTTTGGTCCCATTTTCAATTTAAAAAAAAATGAAAGTTCATTAAATTCTGAAGAGCTTGATGCTCTGAACTTTTCTCTTCTACTTGTTGATTAATAATTTTTTTCTCAAAGTATGGAAAAACTGAAATCTTTTACATTACAATTTTTTACGCTTTAGTAACTGATTAGGTAAACTTTACATTGTCTTAAATGAATTTTCAGGGACTAATAGATATATAATCACACAAATAATTTTAAAGTTTATAATAAACATTGTTATAAACAATTATTATGGCAAAACATTAAAATTTCAGAATTTTTCAAATTATAATTTCCTTCAATTTCCAGAACGACTTCAGGTATTTCTTAAAATAATAAATATTTAATAATATTTGATAAAATATAACAATTAAAATTTTTATGAACAAATGAGATAAACAAATTCAAAATGTTGGCTCTTGCGCATAGAATTTCTTTTTGTTTTTGCACTGGAAATGTTTTAGGCTATTGGATGAATGACTGTTAGTCACAAAAACATTAGAAAAGTTTTAAATAACAATTGTTGTAAATAATTCTTGTGATAAAATATTCAAAGTTAAGGTTTTAATAAATTTTAATTATCTTTAATCGCTAGAATGGCTACTGATATTCCTGGAAAATTTATCTTTTATAATATGTAAATTATTCATTTGAAGGGGCCAGATATTTTTTACGCCCCACGTTGTTGCGTCAATTTGTAACGATAAACTTATTGTTTACTTATTTTTCCCTCCTGACTTCCCATATCTGAAATCGCGAAATGTCTCAACGGTAACGAAAGCTCAAAATTTTGTTAGGTGCCAGGCGCGAATGCGTCAACCAGATAACGCAATAATCAACCAAAGGGACGTTGGCGGGTTTTATGGGCCCAGCATAGATTCAGCCCTCTGACAAGTGATGGTAGGGGGGGTTGGATAAGTCGAAACATGAAATAAATTCACCATGAAACTCAAGTTAACCTTAATATACCAGGTGTATACATATGAAACCGGTATTGCTATCTACCGGCCAGTAGGCACACTTGTAGGCACTGTCGGAACTTACCATTTGTGCTAATTGGCGTATTGTCATCTGTCAACAATATCCAATACCAAACATTTC
>NC_046658.1:48725126-48733853 GCF_010883055.1 Belonocnema kinseyi | reverse complement strand
GAGGGCGCATACTTTGAATAAAATATTTGTTATCATTCTCTTGAAATAAATGTGTTTTTTTCTTGAAAAAATACCGGTTTCATATGTATACAGCTGGTACATCTTAATCGTAAATAAAACGAAAATAAGAAAGAAATATAAGCAAAAAAATTAAAGCGAAGCTTTTAGGCTTAGCAGACAAAGGAACTAGAATTCAACCGGTTTTTTCCAATTTAGCAATCATAAAAAACGGGTAGATTAGAAAAAATTATAATTTCTGGAGACCCGGGAGGTTCCTTGTGTCCAGAAAATTCCTGTGATCGGTACAAGTATGAAAGCAAAGCTCAAACCCCAAACATGAGGATCCGCGAGGATCCGTAGTGTTGAAAACATTTCTGAAGTGAATCTTACTTCAACCAAATTAATTCAAAGGCTTTAATTATCAAAATTGGTACGGTAGTTCGCGATAGCAACAAACGTTTAAAGGGTAGCAAGCGCGACTATCTCCCGGCTCGTGGCTGCAGAACGAAAGAGAACGTGGCGTGTTGGTCGTCGAGCTCGCGGTCTCGTCTCCTTTAGGCGAGTTTCCCGGCACGTGTCTGATTGGCTGCTTTCTCGGCGCTGTCCCCAAGTTGGGTGGTTCGAATCTCGACTCGCTCATTCCGCTCGTCGTGACTGTTTGAGAGAAGGATGCAGGGGCGGCTCAATGAGTGCTCTGTAACTAATAGAAGATCCGTAGCAATTCCGGTAAATGAGGAAGTTCTCGTCCTCTCTGGGGCGAGAGTGACCAGATTGGCAAAACATGCGGGAATCTTAAAGTAGAATGGGCTCTCAGTCTAGTGCTTTCTGCGTCAAGGGCCCTGTTAAGGGATGTTAAAAGTTTCTCCCACAAAAATCTCACAAAATCCCATCGAGGTTCCGGGAATATTGGAGACGGGAAATGGAAAGGCGGAAATCACAATAAAATTTAAATCTCGATTCTTAATTTGGAGTGGCAGCAGCGAGTAGATCTCAGTTCTTGAAGACCTTACAGAGTTCTAAAATCCATCGTTGTTCTTTGTTGAGAATATCGATGAGTTAAGGTCATAAATAATAAGCAGACAGACAAAATCGTACGAGCTAATTCTAAATACTTAAAATAATCGCATTAACTTGAGAGAATGTAAGAGTGTTTAAAAAAATCTTTATTACATACTTCCAAGTCAATGCATGTGTTAGTCGTGTATTATTCAAGCAAAGAGATTTTTCGTCGTCTTAAGAGTTTAAACGTTTTTTTGAATTTTCACCATACCTTGACCCATGAACTTTCCTCCTGCTTTGCGTTAGCAAAACAGGAAAAATGATGATGGTTCCTGAAGTAATAAATGGAATAAAAATAGATATTGCACTTATCGTTAAAATTTAATAATCTTCTATTTTATTTAAAAAATTTTCTATTATGGAAAAATCATTATTGCATCATCTTTAGTTAATGCGTGTTCCTTGGGTATATTTTTTAGTTGGTAAGTAACGTGAATATGAAATTTAATGATTTATACTAATAAATTCTTCGTAGTTGTAATTTTTTGTATTTTCTTGCCTTTGTTATTAATGTTTTTTATAAATTCCGTTTATCTGCATTTTTCTAAATGTATTTCAATTTTCTCATTTGTTTGCAACAATTTCATATAAACAAAAGTTTGTAGCCCACCTATTATTAATAATCATATGTTGCAATTATATTTTTGCAAAGCAAGTCATGGAAAACGAGTTTTCAATTTGTTCAAACTAGAGCACTATCGCACGGCGTGATGTCCATCGCTTCGTCTAGCGCTTCGATGCGGGAACTGATTAGTCGAGACGGCGTGCCTACGCTGCACATGCTCGCACGTACATGAAACTTGTACTCTCTGTTGTGCCCAGAATAAGCATCGGTCCAAAAAAATGTTAGAGTCTTTTTTGCTTATTGTATTGTGCACAACTCCCCACAAAATTAACTACAGTTCTCGCGAGACATGGCAGAGGTCTGTGTGAGGATATTGGTGACACTATTAAACGACAAGCAACGGGAGCATGTCTCTAACTAGCGGTTGATGACCAAATAACAACACCTCACGGACTCTTCGATTGGGCTTCTGCACCGGAAAATCCTCCAAATATCACGGTCCGGTTTTCCTCAGAAGAGGATTACAATAAAGCTGTGAATGATTTGAATGACAGATTTTTTAACACAAAACCAATTACGGGAACTCAGCAATTACACAGTGTAATTCCAGACACAGATGGTTGCTCATATGTGAGAAATGTTCGAATCTGAATTAACATAGAATATGTAAAATATTTAAATAACAAAGAAAATGAAATAAATTGGTTGTTTTATTAATATTAAAAACATTAAATTTGAATCCTATTAAACCTATAATCCTAGTTATTGGTTTAAGTTTATAATATACATTAAGTATGAAATACGGAGAAATCATTTGCTTGCACTTATTTTACTATATAAACAAAATTTCTAGAAAAATAAAAATTTTAAAAACTGAAAAAAAATTTTAATTAGAAAAAAAAATTGAAAAAAATTCAGCCTACTCTAGGATTAGCGGGAATGTCCGTAGAATTAATTAAAGTTTTTTTTAAGAAAATAAAAAAAAATGGCGAACTTAAAAAAATTTACGGACATTATTCGAACATTTTTCACATATGAGCAACCATCTGTGTCTGGAATTACACTGTGTAATTGCTGAGTTCCCGTAATTGGTTTTGTGTTAAAAAATCTGTCATTCAAATCATTCACAGCTTTATTGTAATCCTCTTCTGAGGAAAACCTGACCGTGATATTTGGAGGATTTTCCGGTGCAGAATCCCAATCGAAGAGTCCGTGAGGTGTTGTTATTTGGTCATCAACCGCTAGTTGGAGACTTGCTCTCGTTGCTTGTCGTTTGATAGTGTCACCAATATCCTCACACAGACCGTTGCCATGGGCAGTCGCAAAAAATGTCATTCGGCATGTACGCCAAAATCACTTCCATGATAATATAAATTCACGAAAATTTTGTAGTTTTTAAATTGTTGAGCAGCCCCATCCGAGAAATAATAAATCTTGTGAACATTTTCAGAAAAACTTTTCACAAAGTCAGTAATTATTCCAATGAAAACATGAACAGCGAGGGCATCATGATTATTACAATCTGAAATAATCACTAAACTTCTGTGTTGAAGTTCGCTATTTACTTTGAAATAACTAACGACCGGAAAAATCGTTGCTTGATTATTGTTCCAGTGAAAACCAGATGCTGCATTTTGTACTACGAAAGCATAATTTTGAGAAAAATCGCCAATGATAATAAATTCATTTGGTTTTCGTGATTCTTCTAATGCTTTCAAAAATTTAGCTTGTTCTTCAGCGATGAATCAGTGAGGTAGAAAAGTTTTCAACTCTTCATAAAAATCTTCAACTAATTCATCTGTTGGCTTAATAAAAGTTTCCAAACTACTTTTTGGTTTCGATATCCAATACTTATACGTGATATTTTCTATTACATTGTTATCGAAACCAGTCAGTAAAGTGATTCTTAATTTATCTATTCCTGGACATTTTTCACATTCACCTGAGTAACACTGAAACGACGGAGACTCACATATAATTAGGCTTAAGCAATCGCTGTAGCATTTTATGTGGTTTTCTGTATTTTCCGTTAAAGAAAGAAAATTTCCACCTGAATTGAAAGGAATTCAATTAGCAAAATTTGAAATTGTCCGATCTATAAAAAAAATATTAGTAATTAAATCTTCAGTGATATTTGAAACATTGATTTTACGTTATATATACCTAATTTCGATTCAGGTATTGAAAGTATCCCTTTTTCTTTAATTAAGTTCTTAGCAACCCTTGACATATGCCTTGACGTATTCACAGTTTCACAAAAACGTCGTTCACTCCATTTTACCGGTAATAAATTTAAAATTTTGTATTTTGGAGGATTTTTCAGTTTCCCATCGTTGAATTAGCGTAAAGCCTTTCAATTAAAGAGCGAAAATTGTCACCATCGTCATCAATTGATTCTTCATCGGCCGAAGAGAGTAGAACCTGTTTCAAACTATCGGAAATCTGATTTATCTTGTTGAGCAAAAAGTGATTATCAATTAATTTTTATTAGGGAATCGGTGATTGCTTTAAAAATTGTAATGCATGATTTATTATTGGTAATTGAATAGCAGCGCTGACTTGTGATGCAGAGCTTGGTTGTGAATCTTTGAGTTCGCTGTCAAACGAAATGGAACCCTAAAGGAAGTAATGAGATATGTAGTTGCTAGAAATGTGTTTAAGTAACCACAAACAAACATGCAGGGAAAAATCCTTTGAATAAATAACTAAAAAAACTTACGGAGCGATAAAGGAATATTCGTGGCAAATGTGTTACTGTCGCTATCAGTCTGATTATGATTGTCATTGTCCCTTACATTATTATCATTTTTATCAGAATTAGTATAATCACTATTATTTGTTTGTTGCTTAACTAACTCTGAAGCCTTTTTTCGACACGAACTGCATGATAAATAATTATGTCTTAATTTTAACGTCATCGAGAATATAAAGTTCCAGTTTATGTGGCACTTCTCATGCTGGGCAATTGACTCTATTTGTCTAGGGGTATTTAAAGGAACGATATTGAGGTTAATGCCGGAAGAGTGACAGAGATAGTAGTAAAACCCTCTTAGTGCCACATTCTGCCTTTCGATGTAGGTTGTTCCCGCATTATTTGGACAACTATATAGTATGTGTGCTAAATATTCTGGGTGTGCATAGCACGCCCTGCAACTATCATCGGGAATTTCTTGGCTCAAAATATAGCGACAGTGTGTTAAGGTGGAAATGACACCGTCTTGACACGCCAAAACGAAACCCTCCATGCCAGACTTCAATCCGGGTAGTTTAAGGAAAGCAAAAGTTAGCTCACACCACATTGACTAATCCTCAACATTTCTGTAGGAGATGCCGTGCATCCCCTTATCGAGGAGCTTCTCAGGGAAGTTTTTCTCTTGTGCTCCTTTGCCCACTCCTTCCTGGGCCCTGACCATTTTAAGAAGAGGGTATCTTTAATTTGCGACTCTGTGCTGTACCCAGAATAATCCTGTTATGAAGACAATCAAGATTCAATATTCTACGACCACCTTGACATCGTGAGATGTAGAGTCGCGGAACAAAAGACTTAAGATTCATGCTTCTGTTGATGTGCATAACCTTTCTTGTCCCGATATCAAGGGAACTGAGCCCGTTCTTCATCCATAGCACAACTCCAAATTAATAAAGTACTACCGGGACAGCAAGCATGTTTGGAGCAGATACTTTGCTCCTGGCCGACAGTTCGAAAGAACAATTCTGCCGAATGAGACGTTTGTATCTGCTTCGAAGAGTATCCTTTATTAATGTCGCATCCTGAATGCTGCTTGGTGGCAAGCCAAGGTATGTATAAATCTCTGCAGCCCATAGGTGTCGTATAGCGCTTCTATCGACGAGCTCAGTGTCTTCAGAGATTTCATTAGGTTTTCCTAGCTTCAAATAAACCTTGTCGCATTTGTCTAACCCAAATTCCATGAGTGACATTGTAATTTCGATCTGCAGGATTACCGTAAAGTACCCGCCAGAATGGCGAAGTGCTAGAGATAGTGCAAATAAAATGAGGCAAAAGAGGAGTGGGCTCATAGTCTCGCCATAAAAGACACCACTCTAAAAGGTTACCTTGTTATTTGTCACACGATTCTTTCTAGATGACATAATCAATCTGGTTTTCCAAAGCGGCATCAATCTCGCTAATCTCGGTGATCAATCCAGGCCATCGATGGGTCACGCTGGTAGGATGCTGTATCTATGCAGACACATCTATCGATGAGCAGTTTCTCTCAAAATCCTGCTACACTTTTCTTTCAGCTGCGTTGTTCATACATTTCTTGCCAGAGAGGTTCAATTGCCCGAACAATTCTATGATTTGGGATAGCGGTGAATATCTTATATAGTGTGTTCAGACAAGTGATTGGCCTGTGCTTCTTCGGGTTAGGTAAGTTGCCTATTTTCGGCAGGAGAATTGTGCGCCCTTCCATCAATCACTCCGGAATTGGCTCTTCCGAATTTAAATGTAAGGTCAAAATACGGGCCAAATGCTGATGTTTTGAAGAAAACTTCTTCCACCAGAAGGTTTTGATACAATCTGGTCCCGGTGCGGAATAGTTCTTCATCCCTCTTGGAAGAGTCGAGATGGGTCAGAGAGAAACTGTTGATTTTCTCTGTTCCACCTCTCTCTCCGCTCTAGACTTCTTTTAGCGGTAGATAACATCCGTATTCTCTCAACAATATGCTGCCTGATGGTGAGCAGGTTTTACGTGATGTGACGTTTGTGATAGAGTAGGTGTTTCTCTCACATAGCCCCTTTTTTTGGAGTATTTCAACATAGTTTCGCAGACTTTGATGCGAAAAGTGCGTTAGCTCCGGGTGTTTCTCGCATTACAGAGTATGTAGTCGTGCCGTGTAAACGCGTTCAGGTTCATCGTTCATTCACTTGCATCGTCGCACTATAGCAAGTCGCGATTTAGTTGCTTTTTATACCCAAAGGTTACGGGATTCCGTCGATCCATCGCTTTGAATCCATCTTCATTCACTTCCCCAGCTCTACAGTGGTCGGCATTGTTGGCCGACCTATTGTCGGGAGCTCTGCGCGTTCTGTTGTTTTGAACCGCACTTTCTACAACTATGTTAGTTCTTATCATTATTGTTCCCACGAAAAGCTAGGGAAAGGGTAAAGCCCCTTGCAGAGCCCCGCATGCAAGGATAAGGCTGAGCACTCTGAGAGGTCACCCGGTATCAAAGAGTCACCGTTCTAGAAACCTGACCCAGGTGCCATTCAGCTTTCGGCACGGTTTTCACTTCTTTGCTTGGGGGTTAATTCCTTCGGGACCACCCCTGGACAATTGTCCGCGACTGCCTATTTATTTTCGTGACCATATTTAGCAGCAACCCTTGGTACAGGGACCCTCTATCCGCATTCCGAGGACTCTCTGTCAACCAATTTTCAAAAAATGTCAGCATAGTTGATAAATTGGCGAAGTACTGGCGTCATGCATGTAGTGATTGCAATTAATTAGAAATACAAATGTATGTATAATAATTAATATAATGTAATAATTAAGATGCGTCAAGTATTATTATATAATAAAATTAGAAGAAATTTTTATACTTATATTTGTGCTTATGATTATTCATTATCTACTCTAAGATAATTACCTATTGTAGGGTAGTCTTCCCTAATTTGCAAAACAAGAGATTGTTACTTATAAATTTAAATAAAAATAATTTAAATAAAAATCGTTTATACAACAAATTTTATTCATTTTCTGACGATTGCAAATAGCTTCATGAAAAATATTAAAAATAATACTAATTTAATGGATCTCAAATTAAAACTATAAATGAAGTGTCAAACCAAATAAAGACTGGTTATTATGCTTGAGTTTGAGATTTTTATAAATACGTAAAGCGCTTTAGTGGGGTCGAAAAGTTACTCAAAAGTGCTTTAGATTCCTACATAAACCAGGGATTAGAAGGAAACGTTATAACTGAACGGAAGATTTTCCGAAACCCCAGCGGTTATCTATTTTACTCGGGACTTTTGACCAAAATTCTAGTTTTTCCAATTACCTACGGAATATACGAATATACGTACACTGACATATTTTAAGGACATAAGAGTGATAATTGGAGGCTTAGAAAGAGGGAAGAGATAAATAAATAATGGACTACAATAAGTAAGAAGAAATATAAACTCTAAAGAATAAAAACAAGAGAAAAAGAAACAATACATGCATGAGAGAGGACTGGGAGTATCCAGATACCACAAATCTTATAAGGTGATAAAAAGAGAAGGATTTAAAAATATCTGAAATTATGATGGGAGCAAAAGTGATGGACATGAATATTTAAATGGAGACTGAGAAAAAAAGAAAAATAATCAATGTATTGTGATAAGGATTTATAGGATGCTTGTAAGAGATGAAAGGAGAAGAGGGGTAGATGGCAAAAGATTTCTAGGCAAAGTTTTAGGGGAGAAGGAACTAGGGAAAGAATGGGTGAAGTAAATAGAAAACGCTATAGAGTAGAAAAATTGCTCGCAAGCTTCATAAGGCTACGCGAGTGAACGCCCTCAATATGAAGCCAGACAAAGCCTATGACAAAGCCACCGAACGCGTCCTCGGGTTGCGGATAGAGGGTCCCTGTACCAAGGGTTTCTGCTGAATATGGTTACAAAAATAAATAGGCAGTCGCGGACAATTGTCCAGGGGAGGTCCCGAAGGAACTAACCCCCAAGCGGAGGTGTGAAAACCGTGCCGAAAGCTGAATCGCACCTGGGTGAGGTGTCTAGAACGGTGACTCTGGGATACCAGGCGACCTCTCAGAGTAAGCAGCCTTATCCTTGCATGCGGGGCTCTACAAGGATGGACGAACCCCTTTCCCTAACTTCTCGCGGGAACAACAATGACAACACCAAACATAGTTGTAGTAAGTGCGGTTCAAAACAACAGAACGCGCAGGGCTCCCGACAATGGGTTGGCCAACAATGCCGACCAATCTAGAGCTGGGGAAGCCAATGATAATGGATTCAATGCGATGGATCAGCAGGATCTCGTGACCTTTGGGTGGACGGAGCGAATGAATCACGACTTGCTAGACTGCTACGATGCGAGTGTGGCCCGTGAACGGGGTTACATGGCACGGCTGCA
>NC_046658.1:48717443-48725026 GCF_010883055.1 Belonocnema kinseyi | reverse complement strand
ATCTAATAATCTTTTCAACGGTTCTTCAAGAAATTGTCTTGTTCCATTTTTGAATGAGTAGTCACGTTTCAATTTCAGCAGTCATTCTTTATAGTATTTTTACTGATCGTACCGTCAAATTCCGACGTTAGTGTACATTTATCAAAATGATGCATTTTTCGAAGTAACTGCGATTGAAGATTAATGCCAAATAAGAAAAAAATATGAAAGTAATCATAAAAAATGTAATTTATTTGTATTCTGTAATATGATAAAGTTGAACATAATACACAACATTTTACGTTTCGATCAATTATAATTGAGTGGGAAGCACGAGATAAGTGATCCCAATATGTTCGTTAAATTCGAAGAAGCTTTACCAACGGATAATTCATAGTTACCAGATTACAGCTGTTGACGTATTGACCTTTAATAGAAGCTATATGCAGAAGTTGAAGAAATTACAACGACTTATCACATAGCGCGAATTCAATACATTATCAAGCGCGACGCGCAGGCTAATTATGTGATTAAGCGCGAAGTACGAGATCCAACAGGCGTTAAATATTATAAAAACATTCGGTTACCTGCTCACCGGTGTTCCTTCACATATAATTATGCGACTGTTTATTACGAGAATGTGTGTTTTTTGAATAAATATTAAAAGAGTATAAACTTTGTCACTTGTGATGTGTCAATCCTGTATACGATAGCGTACCACTAAGTACTTATATCTTTGCTTGCGCGTGAATCAGGTTGTTATGTGTATTCACTGTTCTATAGTCTCTATTTATGAATAAATATTTTCAGGTGTGAGCTAAAATGTTAATTAGAAAGGAAAACATATATTGGAAATTATATTAAAGCGAAATAACTCACAGGAAGGTTGATTTGTTTAGTCGCTCACTAATCCTTATTAATAAAATCTTGATGGAACTCCTTATCTTCAAATTTATTTCAATGTAAAAACGTAATTATAATTTCCTATTTTCGGAAGTGCCCTATTTGCAATAAACATTTTTATATGTGATACATGTTTAATTTTCTAATGAAATATTAAATTATTCATTCTTATTTGAATACCACTGTATGTGTTTAAGTTACCCTTAAATTTTACAATTACCCATTTACGTGCGAAAATAATCCATCGGCTCCTTCGAATAAGCTTCCCCTAAAGGGCTCGCGAGTTGAGACTTGAGCGATCTACATAATCCAAAATTTACTCTATCGTAAATCCAAAATGAAAGAGTCCACAGGATTTAAAAGAGCCCAGATATAAGAATCGCTAAAAATCCACAGGAGTCCAGCCGAGTTCTACTCGAGTTGATGGGATTGGGAAGCGTGTTTCTGATTCTCGAGTCATGATCGACACGCAGATTGCTCACCTGTGTGTCACCCTAACGCATTTGAAAGTATGGCATTGTAGAGTTACTATATATCTCGGCAATTCTCAATGTCTTCAAATAAGTAAGATAGTCTAATAAAAGAGTTAGATTTTAAACAACCGGTTTAGTTGCCCTTACCGTGCAAAATTTCTCTATAATTGTTTTCTAGCATTTTCCTAACAACTTCTCGGTTATTTATTTTGGAAATCCATTTAAAAACATGAAAATCATCGGTGGACCAAGCATTTAAGCGGTACGTGAAGCTCATTTTTGAACCTTAAAAATATCACGGTAACCAAATTGGAGTAAGCACGAGCCTAGAGAAGACATAGTATAAATATAGTGTCCACGCGAGTCACAGCGTGTCGCATGATTCTTAGGAGTTACTGCTCCAAAGCGCAAGTTACCGCAGGTTTTCAGAATCGCTAGAGTTCAGCCAGTCACATATGTAGAATATCCGATTACTCAAGTCTCAACTATATACCGTATATACCATAATGTATAACATTAGGCCTAACAATAGCTTCAAAAAGTTGTTATGATAATATTGTAGGGCCTTCAAAAAGTAAATTTTTAATTCTTTTGACTTTTTTTATATCGTGCGTTGTTTTACTTAATGTTCAATTTTCCTTTTTTTTTGTACTTTGACAATGCTATAACCGTGTTGACAGATTACAGCGACAACGGCGACAAAGATGACGGGTAGAAACCGACGTAAAATAGTATATTGTGCTACAAGTGCGGAAAGTAGGCAGTTCCACACGAGTGTGAAGTTATCTGTATGAGCCAGAGACGAGTCGAAGGGGAGATGTAGGCGAGTCGTAAGCGATTTGGAGGCCAGCCGAAGGCGAGCTGTAAACGAGCCGGAAACGACCCGAAGATGAGCCGATGGCAAGAACTGTAAACTTCACAAGAGTTTCAACTGCCTACTTTTAGCTCCTGTGGCACACGATATTTTTTCTAACAAATGCGGGAAATTTCCGATTTGAGAAACAATAAAAACCAATTTTTTGGAAATTTATGGTAAAATTACAAAACTTACCTAAAAATTCCGGAAATATTTGGAAAATTTGTAAATTACCGGAAATGCATAGAAATTTAGAGTATCCGAAGCTTTTTGGAAAAAATTCAAAAACTTATGGATAATTTTCTAAATTTCAAAAATTTCCTGAAACTTATGAAAAATTGGCTAAATTTACAAAGTGTTCAGAAATTTATGAAAAATTATAAAATTACCTATAAATTCAGATATCTAAAAGTTTCCCAAATTTTCGGAAATTTTTGGAAATTTATGGTAATTTATCAATCATTTATGGTAACTTATCCCTTCGAGTATGTCCAATAACTATTCACTACTCACAATCAGTCTCTCAAGCGTCAAATCAGAATGAAGTGAGGTTATGATTCCGATAGTCCTGGAAAGTAATTCTGATTCGAAATGCGCAATCGCAACAGCAAGAAAAAATAATCTTACTCAAAGAGCGCAAGCGCAGAAGCTACGAGAGGTCTTTTTATAACTGCTTTTTACCACGGTTTCGGAATTGGTCACTTCCCGCATGCCATACATGCCTCGAAAATCGAACTTTTCGTGCGTGTGTTAGAAAACCCATTTTTTTAGTAAGGAGGCCTCAATATGTCGAAATTTGATGGAATCCGCGAAAGTCACTTTTCACATAAATGTTGGTAGGTGATTCGAATTGAAAACGCAACACACTTTCACTATAAATTTGCGTTTATTCAAAAGGAAAATAAGATAAAGGTGTACAAGATTCGATGAACAGGCATGATATCTGCGAAAACGACGTCTCGGCAAGGCAATGAGTTTAAGACTCCTCATCCCTCTCTCAATGTCTCATCTCATAGATACGCCCCATATCTGCTCCTTACCTACCACAAACCTGCATATTTCTATGTGGGCATTCTAGGATCCCACAACTCGGCCAACCTTCACATTGTCTGCCACATACGATGCTTCAATATTGTAGTCGAGTTCGTTCTCTAGATTTTCCTCTAGATCACAATAGAAACCTCTTCACGGTTTCATGTAATCGTTTGAACCTTATGTCACGTCTGCTCTCTTGTCATCACTGATTTTCTCGATGTCGTACCAATCAAGCGTGTACAGGCCTAGAGAGTCAATTTATTTTTTTTCATATTGGTTCTGATTTAATAATGATTTAATTTGTATGACTGGAGTTGATAATACTCTAATTCAATTAAGACATTGTAATTCATTATTCTAACTTTTGATTATCGTAATTTTCGTTTGTTTCTAAGGCAGACTTGCTGATTTTAAGTTTTTATTTACCATTTTATTTACAAAATTTCTTGCATTATTCTTTTCACGGACCTAGGCTATTCATTTTTAACATTCTAATTAATTTATCAATTAAAAATGAATCATAAATTTATGTCTATAGTTTTTACAAATCTTGACCTTTTCTAGATCTATAATATAGCTTGAATCCCCAATTCGACATTTAATTTTTTTTAACACCTTATATTATGAAGACTTCAAAGTAAATGAAAATACTTTAAAATAGCAAAACACTTTCTTACAAGATAAATGGCTTTGTGACTCGTCATGATTAAAAGAGACTTGGATGGAGTTATCCAAAAATAAAATTGTAAAAAGTTTGGTTCAAATAAATTCTTCATCACTTTTCACCTTCCACTTAACAATAAAAAAAGTTGTTTTAATATTTAGTTGATTATTACCTAACAATACACGCAACGGTCTGCAAAAGCGCAAGGTACTTTATCATAGAACATTGAACTAATCATTTCAAGCAAAACAAGGTTCTGCATATATTTTGTTCGTGAAAAATTAATTTTTTATGTAATTTTACTGAACTATGTAAAGACCTTAAAGCTGACGGGAAAAATAATCTTAAGTCCATTCAGTCCATTTTTCAAATTAAAAAGAAAACCCTCTCCAAAGGAATCATTCACAATTGATTGAAAGATTCTTTTTTCTTAGAATACAGTAGTAGAAGCTTATTTCTAACTTATTTATTTAGCTTATTTATATATATAGCTTATTTATTTAGTATTGATCACTTAGTGTGAGCTTAAAATTCCCGCCTAGTGGAAGTATTATTCAACTAGACTACCATGTACGCGCCAGCGCGCGCTTACTGTTATATTTATTTTTATCATTTACCTAATTTTCGAATAACTATTTATCTCTTCACATTTTTTACTACTTAAAGTTTCGCTAAATTCGAATATGAAATAATTTATTCAATAAATCCATGCAACGTAGAATTTATTATTACTATTAGTAATATTTAAAAGCGAGATATAATGCGAAGATTATAGTGCCCGGTATGTTAATTTAATATTGTGAAAAAATATAATTTTTGTGAAATATGTGTACAAAATTATTAAGAATTAATACTTGCAATCTAAAAAATCAAATTTCGATCTGATTCTCAGTTTTCAATATGAAAATGAATAGAAATTTCAAACAAATCTTAATGGGAAAAGAACGGCGTGTCAAAATACATTGCGAAACAATTAAAACATATGTACATATAAATGAAAAAATTGAATTCAAGTACTCATTTCACGATCAGCTACGTAAATTAGTGCTTTAAAAAACATCGCTAAATCATTAAAACTATATCTACAATTTTAAATGAATCTGTTATATCGTCGACGAATGTTACCTGACCAGCAGTAGACAACCCTACAAACCATAAAGGCAGAAAATGCAAAACATCGATCAAGTTAAGAGTCTCATTTTTCAGGTGTAAAATACATTTGCGCAATTACTTTTTATCCTTTTGTCGCTTGACTTTACAGCTTCATGCAATACAATCAACTATCCCGAATAAAGGAAATTTGTACTCAAACCAGGATTAGGGTGAAGATAGGAAAGGAAGAAGGAGAGGTATTCTGGATAGAAAGAAGTCTAAGGCAAGGGTGCTCTTTGAGTCTGCTACTGTTTAATAAGCTGTTGGCAGACCTAGCGGAGAAGATAAGGAAGAAAGGAAAAGGGGGAACGATATTGGGTAATAGCAACGTATACTCTCTAGCTTATGCGTACGATATATTTCTGTTAGCAGACAATGAGAAGGGGATTGTAAGATACAAGGCGAGGTTATGGAGTGGCAGAACATAGAGTTAGAGCTATTAGTTAAAGAAGCAGAAGAGAGATGGACAAAGATTATAGATTCGAGGTACAATAGATTGTCTATGATGGCCAAAGGGTTGACGGAACCAGAATACCTGCAAAAAATATAAAAGGAAGGTAAATGGAGTAGGGCAATACGATTTAGAATGGGAGAAAGAGTGAGAGCTTGTAGATATTGGATGGGTAAAGAGGAGAATCTATATACAGTATGTGGATACGAATTGGATTCATGGGTACATGTTTTAAAGAGGTAGACAGGAGAGGAAGATGGGCAGTTGAGTGTGAATGAGTGCGTAAGATGAATTTTGGATGCTAATGCACAGGGGGCGATGTGGATGAAGAAATTAGAGGAAGTAAGGGAAAGCAAAGGAGTATGGCAGAGCCAATTTTTGTGTTAAGAGGAAACGGAAGTCCTGGAAGATCGCTCATTACTAGAATTGTTACTATTATTATTTGTTATCATTATTTAATTTTATTTTTAATTGAGGCGAAACATTAGAAGATACGCAACTGATAACTTATAATGAGGATAGAATTTAGATTTTATGTACAGGGAGCGGAGGCCATTAAACCCTTAAAAGGGAGAGATTAAAAATACGAACATATATACATACAAAAACATCACTACAAAATAAGTAATTACTTTTTATTGTTTAATAGAGAGAAATTGAATTTTAATCTTTATGTTATTTAATAATGTAAACAAATTAATCAGCTAATAAGTAAATAATCAGTTTATAACATAAAAAGGATTAAAGAATTATTTTCTACGAATCATCCTAATAATTTTTATTCTACATTTTTGAAAAAATTTGAGTTCTTTATAACATTTTAAGCTATTCCAGGAAAAATAAAATTATATTCGCACACAGTTTCGAAATAAGAACTTAGATAAGCATTCACAAACTTTTATTAAAATGATTATGGTCATTCAGAATGATTAAAAATTCAATTTTATACTATATTTATTGGAGTGAAGTTAACATTTTTTAGGATCAAAAGATATATTAAGAGGTAGAAATTACAAAAACTTGAAGTAAATAATTAATTCATTTTACTTAATTAAAAAAATAAAGAATTCAATTTCTCTGTAATTTCATGTTGTGAAAGAAATCGGCTAATAATCAATTAATTTATTCATAACGTACAAAGCATTAAACTATACTTTTCATTTAGACAATTGAATCATTTTGATTCTACTTTTTTTATTTTCAATTTATTTTTATTTAAATGCAGATATCCATTTGACATCAGAAATTATTTGAAAAATTATGTAAATACCAAAGGGATTTTTTAGTATAAATAAACTTTTATTATGCACATTATATATCCAATATTCAATTATATAACATTCGGTTAGATTGCAGAATGGATGCGTACCCTGTCACCTCTATTTTGACAGAAAAATTTTATTTGGCAAAAAACTATTAGAATATTTAATTGAACGATAAATGAATCGACGTGATGAGGCAAACATTTTAAATTATTGTTACTTTTGTTACTATGACGTCTCTGGTATCGGTCGGTCACGATATATCGCAATGATCATATTTGACGAGAAGTTGGAAATGGGTAGTGATTTTATCAACATTATCCTTTTTACTAGTCATAGGGGTGCCTTTCCGCCCCACGAAACGTTGGAAACGGGTAGAGTTTTGACGAAATTATTTTTGTGACAAAAAGTAACAATAATTTTAAACTTCTGTGTGATCAAATCGCTTTATTTCTTGTTCAATTAAAGATTCTAATATTTTTTTGCATAAAAATACTGTTTTTCCAGCCAAGAAACAGATGATGTCCCTATTCTGCAATTACACCAAACATTCAAATAAATAATTAATTTATTTCACCCGACTTTAAGAAAGTAAATTTTCATCTTCATTCAATTAAATATTTTGGAATAATTATTCAGCTAATAATTAATTAATTTTTTTACAATGTGAGAAGCTTTGAACTACAATTTTTTCGTGAAGAATTTACATAATTTTGACTCAATAATATCAGTTCATAATATAAAAAGCTTTAAAGAATCATTTTAATTAAATTATTGTAATAAGTTTGACATTATATTTTCTTTAAAT
>NC_046658.1:48715680-48717343 GCF_010883055.1 Belonocnema kinseyi | reverse complement strand
TATGCTAGAACACTTGCGGGAAAAATGCAGAAGGCGGTTGTCCTTGGGTCACTCCGTGTTCTTAGGGTCCACGAGGCTTTTGCTGGATCGTCGTATTGATTCATTTACAGACTTTAAAAACCTATTTCACGGTTGTGAGACGTGGTTATGGCTGAAATTTTACCGCGATTTCGCTGGAAGCGGGTGCAATTTTTCAGATTAGCACCCGCTCCCGGAAAAATCCTGCGGTTGTCCTTATGACAAATTTTTAATTATATATTTTAACTATCAGAGAGAATATACTGCGTGAGAAATTAAAAAGAAATTAAAGACATTCTTAAACTTCGTACCTCGACTTCAATTTGTGGTATGACCTAGGAAAGTTGTAGAAAAAATCTCAAGTTCATATAAATAAGGCTTTTAGGTATTATCTTTAATTCGAGCAAATAAAACTTGAAAGACCCTTACGGGATCTCAATATACGACTAAAAATATCCCAGCGTGTCTGCGCCAAATTTCAATCACTTTAGCATCTTGGACGTTTATTGTTATGTCTTGGGAACTCCTGATTATTTTGGAAGTTTAATTGGCTTAAATTAAATATGAGATTTTACGGATCACGTCATCTCAATTGAAGAGTTTTCCCTTAAGTATCCAGACCCACAGCATGAGCAGAATTTAAGAAACAAAATTTCGAAAATTCTCGGCGACTACGGCTCTCGCAGTCGACAGCAGTATACGCCGACTGAAATTTGACATTTGAGGTCTGGAAATTGTTTGTCGTATCTCGAGAACCCTTCAACATTTTAACAGTTTTATCCGCTGAAATTAAATATAAGACTTCAAGAACTGAGAGGTATGAATTTTAAATGTTTGCTACTATTTTCCTAGATGATGCCACAAATTAAAGTCAAGGTGCAAAATTCAAGAAAATCTTAATTTTTTTAAAACTTCATATGCGTTATATTATCTCCGAAAGGTCAAAATACTTATATAACGGCTCAATTAACGCGTAATTTAATGAGATTCTCTAAGGCATTTTTAAAAATTTTCTCGCTTTATTTTTGGACGAGTAGTAACGTTTCAAAGTCAGCATTGATTTTTAATAGTACTTTAGCTGATCGTATAATTTCCCATAGTAGTAAGGTTTGATGTACAGTGAACCCCGGACATAGGGCTGCCCGATATAGTTTTTCTGGGAATTAACGCCGCGCTGCGGATATGCATGAGAGTAGTTGCAGGGGATGCACGGTGCTTATTTAGGCGTGACAATGCAGGAGTATTTCGGTAAGGTGCTGTGCCCTAACTGCCTACAAGTGTAACTGCGTCAAGACGTGCAAACAGTTCACTCAAAGCCAGAGACGCATTCGAATAAGCACGATGGCGAGCTCGCATTCACCAGCAGTGGAGCTTCGTTGCCTACTGAAGCTGATGGGACTGATCGGATAATTTCGCGCATTAAATTTGATTGTTTTTGAAATTGACAAGAGCGCCATCTGAAAAATGAATATATTTTTCAGAGTTGTATCGCGATTACAGTGAAGCAATTTTCACAAACAGGAGTAGTGGGTATCAATTTATTTTAATTGGAAATGTAATACTACGGCTTCAAATTTATTAATTACTTTAAGGTTTTTTGTTCATATTTAATTCAAATTCAAATTCAAGTTTCTTTTAAACTATA
>NC_046658.1:48714255-48715580 GCF_010883055.1 Belonocnema kinseyi | reverse complement strand
TTGTGGTGTCCTATAGCTTCATCTCCGAATTGTCTCCTAAAATTGTCTCTGAAAGCCTCTAGTATTCCATCTGCATCATATACCATTTCCCCCCTACTATTTCTCATGTTGACAATTTCTGTACTTTACTAATTCAAAAAAGCGAAAATATCAAGTAACTCATTTTGAATAAGAAATTGCATATTGAAGTGTGTGTAGAATTTTTCTAATATTCTTCTTTCACATTATGTACTTGACTTTAAGGTTATGCCCCGTTCACGACTCAAGAGAAAACATAATGTACTAACATAAGTCGGATACCGTACAAGGTTTTGCTATTGGGCAGATCCTTTCTATTGCTGTGTGACCAATCAGAACAATCTACATGATACCAACAATACCACAAGGTGCGAGAAAAAATTAATAGACGAGAGTTGTGCAATGAAAACAGATCTACAAATTTTATCCAAATAATCTGAAAAATAGCACCCGCTTCCAGCGAAATCGCGGTAAAATATCAGCCATAACCACGTCTCACAACCGTGAGATAGGTGGTTACAATCTGTAAAGGAATCAATACGACGATCCAGCAAAAGCCTCGTGCACCCTGAGAACACGGAGGGACCCAAGGACAACCGCCTTCTGCATTTTTCCCGCAAGTGTTCTAGCATATTGTTGACACGCAGGGATGCTTTTTAGGCTATTAGCAAGTGAAAGCTTGACACCTCCAAGAGCTCTGATGATAAGGAGATCAGTTTAACAGAATATTCCGGGTACAATCGCTGCAACTCCCTTATAAGGTCTCAATACCTCTCTTTCTTTTCATTCTCCTTGGCTATGATGTTTTTGTCAGCTGGTTCCGAAAATTCGATAACGAACATGGTTCGCTTCTCGAAGTCAAGAAGAACCATGTCAGACCTCGAGTGACCAACAGAAACAATTGTCGAGAATATAAAGTTCCAGTATATGCGGCACTTCCCATTCTCGACAATTAACTCAATTTCCCTAGGAGCATTTAGAGGAGCTATATTAAGATGAATGCCGTAGGAGTGACAGAGATGGTAATAAAGTACTCTTAGTGCCGCATTGAGCCTTTGAATGTAGGTCTTTCCCGCGTGTGTTGGACAACTAGATAGTGTGTGAGCTAAATGCTCGGGGTGTGCCTGGCACGCCCTGCAGCTATCATCGGGAATGTCTTGGCTCAAAATGTGGCGACGGTATGTTAAGGTGGAAATGACACCATATTGGCATGCAAAAATGAAACCCTCTGTACCAGATTTCAATCCGGGCGATTTAAGGAAAGCAAACGTTAGCTCACAAGACATTGACTGATCCTTCACATTTCT
>NC_046658.1:48699664-48714155 GCF_010883055.1 Belonocnema kinseyi | reverse complement strand
AATAAAACAAAAACTATGGTGTTCGAAGAAAATAGTGAGAAAACGCTATGCAATATTTTATTAAATGATGAGAGAATTGAACAAGTTGATAAGTTCGTATACTTTGGTAGCTTATTTACTAGGGACGAGAAGATAAATGAGGAATTAGATAGACGAATAAATGAAGGTAAGAAGGTTATTGGTAGAGCAGGCCCCCTTATCAGAAGTAAAAATATATCAAATAAAGCTAAAATGGCAATACATAATTCTATATTTGTACCGACTGTACTAAATGGTAGCGAGACATGGACTTATCAAGATGTCCGGAGATACCGCCTATTTCTGTATAATCAATCAAAACAATCTACTGTATACTAACATAGCTCACGGCCTGTCTAAAAATGATTCACAATCTTATCAATATTTGCTGGTCAAAACATTTTTGTAGTATTTTGTAGTATTTTGTAGTATTTTGGCGTGGTTGAATCAAGAACCTTTAGCCAGAAAATTTTGTTTAATAAATTCGACGAACCTTCTGTTTCCTAAAAACGTGTGCCGAAACTCAATCCAACTAATACCTTCTCATTACGATAAGAATATAAAAAGTTGATGTTTTAGGCTTAATTTGATAGAATCTTGTATTAAAAGATACGCATAATATTTCTGTGCTTACTACTCAACTGAAAAGACAATATTTCGAGAGAAAAAATTTGCCATTCGCGTGGGCACATTCTCATCGAGATATACGCGCGGCTCGCTAGTTTGAACGAGCTTAGCGCGCACTTGTTGGATCTCACGCTTCGTTCTCGGTCATTTATTTACATCGCGTTACACGCTCGGTCATTGTACGTCTCTCATATTTGTGCATAGGATTTTAAAAATTAAAGGTCAAATAAAAAAAATGAAATTGAGTGATTTTGAATTCTTATTTGTTAAAAGTTCTTAGGTTTTAACGCGCAAATTTTCATCGCGTTTCTCGTGACCAACAAATGTCGAAAGATAATTTTAAAATCTAATTTAAAAACAATTTTGTTATTACACATCTTATTATACCATTTGTCTTTTTCCAAATATTTAATTTGTTTAGTTGCAAGATCATATTTCACGATAAAAACTAAAACTAAGATTCTTATGGTAAATTTATTTATTAAAAAATTTGTGGATCTTTTTTGGGTAAACCCGTTTTCTTCTTTCACTCTTCCCGTATTTTACGTTGGTTTTTCACACATGCAGTTTCTCAATTTTTAATGTTGTTTTATGTAAGACTAAAAAAAACTAGGAATCATATACAAAAATATGTAACAACAAATGCGTAAATTCTAATATTTGGGCTAAAATTGATTATTAATTTATTTTTCTCGTATCTTACCTAGTTTGACAGTAAAATGGAATTTTTTATTTTTATAATATTTTTAGAAATAAAAAGAAAAACATTATCAAAACAATGGTTTCCAAAAAATTTGTTAATTTCCTTTAGATGAATTTGTGATTTATATAAAAGCGTTTTTCATGGATTATACCAGAACTGCAGGTTGAAACTGACTGTTTAACGAATTCGATTTTTTTGGCCCTAGAAATATGTGCCACAGCTGAATCTAATCTGATCATTTGTTCGAAAGTTATCATGTCTACAAACTACAGATTGCAGACCTCAGGTAGACAGACACCTTCGTAAAAAATATTTTTTCGTATTCAGGGGGCCTCAAAACTTGGTGGTTTCATGAAACCTTCTCAATAAGATGAAAATGTAAAAATGCTGGTGGTATTCGCAATGAAAATGGAGGGACAGACTCCAAGTAAGTATATTATTTATTTGCCTTGAAAAGTGTCCATAAATAAAAGGTTCATTACACTAAAGTATACAAACTTCATAGGTTAATCGTTTTTTAGGATACTGTCAAAAAATAAGAAAATTCGTATATCCTTGCACAAATTTAGGTTGGGACGTTGCACGGTAATTACCCTTGAGGTGTTCTGATATTAAATTAGAGTAAATCGGCAGCAAATTGAAAAAGGGATCTGACCATTGGATAGAGGATAATAACATGTACTTGTTAAATAAAAAATAAAATTAGTAAGAGTTTCTAATTTGAAGTTATATTGTTGGAACTTCAAGCATGCCTTAAATTTGACACTTGCCCAAATATCAATTCTTTTTTGCGCGGCATATACAATTTGGAATACATAATAAATTACTTCATTGCACTTTAAATCGTTCTATAACGTGTCATGGTAAAAAAATCTAGTCGATTTATGCTTGTAAATTTATGACATTAATTTGCAGATAAAAATTGTGCATACCTCCGGTAATAATTTAAATAAGAAAAGTTTTAAAGTATTTTTTAACTTGAATTAAATTGTTGTTCTGCAGATTTTATATTAAAAGTTTTTGAATCAGATATCTACTCAGTGAACTAATTTAAATGATCGTACACAAATTTATTGTGATTTAAAAGTAAACATTTAATTAAATCAATGGCCCACTTAGAAAGTTACTAATTTAAGAAAAACATTTCTGACCACTGTGTGGACTCGGTTTTAGTAATTTCCCTATATTTGTGCACAGACTTTTAAAAGTTAAAGGTCAAAGAATCGAAAGCTGTAATTTAGTGATGATAAATTCTCTCTTGTTTACGCTCCTTCGGCTTTAACGAACTCATTCTCATCAGATATCACGTGCTTCGATCTCGGCTTTGTCTAAAATAAAAACATTTCTACATTATGAAATACAATTATATTATCATTATTATTATTATTACACCATTAAGCCGTTTCCCTTTCGGGGTAGGCGTGACTCACTCGGTAGGGGAAATTCAGATTTCAGATTATAGATCATTCGTTCTCCGATTATTCATCCCCGTTTTCATTTTGAATTAGAAATATTGAATATAACCTCAACTTCACTGAATGCATCATCTGGTCGAAATTTTATACCCTTTATTTGTTTTTTGTTCGTGTACGAACAGTAAAATTTAATTTCAAATTCACAAATAAGTTATCAATTAATCCCTTAAATGACCATAAATAAGTAAACTTCTCAAATATTTACAGACGTAATTTGACATAACCATACATGTAATATCTCGGATTTTTCAGATGAAGATTTTGAATGTTCGAGGGTAACATTTCACTTTTTAAGATCTACAGATGCTAACTTCGAACATCTAGATTGTTGTCCTATAGTTGAACATATAATATGTCAACCCTGAACATCTAGATTTTACTTTTGAACATCCATTTTTCTCCGTGTACGCTTCTAGCAAAAAATTATTCATGACAAATTCGTATATCTCCTTTTTGGGATAGAAACTTTTGTATTTTAATTGTTTCCGTAACATGCGTTCTCGTCCAAAATCCAATTATTTAATTTGTAATTTAATTTTTTACAATTAAAACAAAAACTATGCATCCCATCATAATCTTGATTGCTTACACATTTGCAGATTTTTTTTGAATGCTTACTTTTTTCCTACTCATCTTTTTACGAGCCTTGCGTTGTTTTTCAATAAATTAATTTGGTTTATTGTTAATGGTATTTTTTTCAAATGAAGAAAAAAAACGCATCTTATCAAAAAATTATGGCCACTAAATTTATAGCTCCCTTTCAGGTAAATAAATATTGCCTATTTATTTTTTACAGCTTATATTGCTTGTCTAAAAATTTAACTTCTAGATTTTTAATGCTGTCTATTACGAATAAAACAAAGTAGGCATCCTATCAAAAAGTAAATTATAACCAATTTGTAAATATTTTTTATACGTACGATTTTTTATCATCTCTTTTCATATCTTCCATAGCTTGATCACAAAATGGTTTTTTTTCTTTACCAGTATTTTCTTATGCGATCAAAATTAGATTTCTTTTTTTTTTAAGAGCATTCCAAAAGTTGTTATGACATTATTGTAGGGTGTTTAAAAACATCTTTTTTTTTCGCTTTGACTTCTTTCATATCGTCTCTTGTTTGTCTGAAAATTTTCATGTTCGTCTGTTTTCTTTTTAATTTGAAAAATTCTATAACTGATTATTTCTTTTTTATAAATAATGCATTGCAACTAATTGTTCGTCTATTTGTGTCCTGCGAATAGTCGCCCGTCAACTTTTTAAATCTTAAAAAAATGGTCTGAATAATTTTGAAAATGCTTGAACTTTTTGAAATTTTATTCAAAATAGCTGGTTAAAAAAGTTGCCCTTCAAATTAAGACACTCTAAGAGTATACCAAAGGCCAATCCAACTTGTCATCTATTTTGAAAGTTATCTTAATAACAGTATAAAAATCTACCGACAAACAGCCACACACAATAATTCTTATTTATGTTTCATGATTATTGAGTATTCTTAAATTGCAGAAAAGAGGGCCCGAATTAGTTCAAAAAATTTAATTGGTGCAGAGTTATAATGCAGAAACAACATGACTAACATAAACATGGCACGAAACATTAACTATAATTTTTTACATTTTGGTATATTGCAATTCAAACTGCATAATGTGTTAAAACAACGCGCGACACGAGTAATGTAAAACAAATTTTTACCAATTCTATCGCTTTAAAAATATATTTTTAACTTGTAGAAACACATCAAGTACAAGATAAAAATTGAACACTTTATTACAAAAAGTGTATGCCTACATGTATCTGTATATTTCGGAATTCCAATTAGTGAGAAGCTTACTTATGAAATGGTACATAAGTCGCAAATTTATTGTGATATGGTTAAATAATAAAAATGTCTGCTAATTGCTTAGAGATTTTGGTAACTAAAAAATTATTATTGTTATTTTTTGTCGATTGTTTCCGATATAACATAGTGGCATGAAAGTTAACAACTTAATGTGTGTTATTAGGTATGACATTGCATTATATCAAATTGCGTAGTCTTTTTGTCAGTAAATACATTCTAAAGATAATTAGTAACGCAAATAAAGCAAGGTAAAATAGAACTATTGCGCCTAAAGTTCTTTTCTTTCGTTATTAAGCAAAAATTAGTAAATATTTTACGTTGGTGAAGGTCAGGTACCATATTTACAATTATGTTTTCTTATTGTTTTAACTGATTTGAAAATGATGTGCTCTCGCATTCCATTGTTAAGCATTTCCACATCTCACATTTGAGGTTTTTACAATTTTATTTTACTTATTATAATACATCTATAAATAAATTATTTCTCTAAGTACTTAAAGCTGTTGTTCTTGATAGTTCGGAACCCAGCTTAAACTATAGATCCCCCTCTCACCACCAAGTAAGTGTGTGTGTGGGGTATGTAAAGAAATAGGGAAGAAGGTGCAAGAAAAATATTAACCCTTAGGGGACACATTAGAAGCCTCCATTCCTATAAATAAATGAAAACATTTTCACCATTTTCTACTAATGCTCAGTTTCTAACATTTCTCTAACTGAGTCAGTAAAATTTTACTAGTTATTAATGAGATTTTACACATTCATATTTAGAAAGATCATACATGTAACCTTTTATTCACATTGACTCATGAATTATGAGTTTTCAAATCGATTATAAGTACATAAGAGAGTCTAAAATTGTCTAGAAACATTGCATAAAACTGCATAAAGATTAAATTAAAATCTGAAAATTGCCTATACCCATATAGCACTAGGATATTTTAGGATATCCATTTTATGTTGTAAATCCAAAGATAGAATATGGATATTCAACATATGCCAATCAGATTTATTTGTGGTATATTCTTTCAAAGTGGAAATTATTGTATCCCTGGAATATTCATAAAATATTCTGAGATGTTTCTTAGACGTTTTTTCGGTTTTCAGATGTTATTTAAAAGATGCTTTAATTTTTGAGACGTCATAGGTCGAACATTTTTCTCGAAAAGGTGAAAAATATCTCTACAAAGATTTAGCAGATGCAGGTGCTCTGAGTGCATACACATATTTCAGTTGCGCCGTGAAGATCAATTGTAGACCCTGTATACTGTAGATGTGTATATATGTATTGTATATTATTAATAATCCCTAAGCAAAGACGTAACAACCATTGCTCAAGGTTGCCAAGGTGAAAATTTTGTATATAGTTTATATATAGTGGACAAAACAATAATTTTTTCATTTCTTGTATGAATTTGTCTGTATTAAACAAATGAAAAATATCATTGTTATGTTCTATGTATGTATATGAAGTATGTATATCTTTTTACCTGGGTGACTTGCTACACTTCTGGGATCCCAGCATTATCCCTGTGAGAAAAAGTTTAATGGCAAGTTTGCACACTCTGTTGTGACAAGAAAAACCCAGAGTTTTACCACATTTCGCATTGGTCATTGTGAAATTAACGTTTCTACCTCTTGAAACCTGGATATGTGCGCGCTGGATATGCACATACAGCTTTCTCTTAAGCCCCAATATCTGGCTGAAATGGATGCCTCCCTCTGGAAGGATATTCTAGAGAATTCCGACCTCTGGACCATTAACTGTTCAGTTTATGGTATATCGAGAGCTTTGAATAATTCAAATCGAAGGCTGCAACCGACGATGGATCAAAATACCAAAAGACGCATTCGTCAACTAAACAAGAAGATTGCATGTACGATCCATGTTAAGTGTGTGATTGACTACATAACATCTGTTGAATGTTTACAGAAATTGTTCGAAAGTTCACCTAAGTACTGTGGACCTTTAGCCACACACAGAACAAGTCAAAGCTGCTGACAATAAAGCAGCGCATTGTTGAGGGAGTGATGGATCAGGGAGAATCAGCAGTTTCTTGCCGACCAATCGCGCTGCTTCAGCATTCTTCCTGTGTCTGTCACAAATCTACGCAAGCCCAACGAAATAGATGCTTTTTGAAAAGAGGTATACAAGATCCAGAAAACACTGGAGCTGAAAGATGATTATGATAATATCATCTGCTTCTAGGAGTTTTGCGACAATCTTATAACATCTCAGGAGGAATATCCATTAATCACTTCTGAAGGGGAGCAAAAATCACTCAGGGGTACAAAGAACTTTTTCCCTGCAGGACCAGATGTTATCAAGAACTTCTGGGGGAAGAAGCTCACTTCTACACGCCAACAATTGGCCTGCATATTCACCTAAAATTTAAAGTCGGAAAGACACATTCGGATGTGGATGGTGTTAGGACGCACTATACTTCTACCGAAAAAAGGCAAATTGTCCAAACCAGAGAATTACAGGCCAATAACTTGCTTGAACACACTGTGTAGCTTAGGACTCTTATCCTAAACAACAGAATTGTTCGAACAACTGCGCTTGTATTGTGAGAGATGTACAAACAATGTGACTCGAAAAAAGGTGTGACAGGATGCCGGGAGAACCTGCTAATTGATAGGTGCATCTGCAAAGACGCATCAGCACATTAGCACCACCTATCAACAAGCTGGATTGACTCCCGGAAAGCTTTTGATTCAAACTCTCATAGACTTATCATCTCTCTGTTGGAAAGCTTGAAGGTTCATCCACACATAGTGTCATGGATAAAGAGATTGATCCTGTTTAGAAAACTAGATTTCCTATCTCATCTGGAAAATATTGAATGACAATAAACAATGTCACCTTCAATAGGGGCGTCTTTCAGGGTGAAACCATAGGCACTCTGCTTTTTCGCATCACACTTCTGCCTCTATCTCTTGCACTATGAAATTCTTCTGGATACCTCTGTGGTGACACTAATCATCGCAAGAATAAGCTCATTCATGTAGTTTATATGGATAACCTAAAGATCTATATCTTTGGATTGGACAAGTAAGCCAAAATTCATCTGAAGAAAGGAAAGATTCTTTGCATTCCCGAGGACTTAAGTGTGTCTCTCTCCAAAGCAGATACGAACATCTTGTTCGGAAGAGTTGGTCTTTAAATCTGTCGGGGTTGACCAAGGTATCTGCGACTAACATACTTGCCGTCCTGGTTTTACTCTATTAATTTGGGATGATTCGGTGGGCGGAGCACGAGCATAAGGCCCTTCACATCGTCATACGTAAGATTATGCATACGCATAAGAGCTTGCATATTAATTCTTCTGTTCTGAAATTATACATGTCACAACGCCAAAGCGAACGCAGACTTCTGAATCTCCAGTGCCTTAATAACGCAATTGTTTTAAGTACAGCTCACGTCGTTGGAAATGACAGAGATCTTCTTTTAAAAATAGTCAGGAATCATGAGATGATTGGCAAAGAAGCGTTTCTTTACAAAGCCGCGGAGCAGGCGGCTGAGACCCATGGTCCGAATTTTAGCATCTGAAGTGAGTAAAGTGCATAACTCCATCTAGATGCTTCTTTAATTAAAGCCGAAATAAAGAAAGTAGAGGTTGAAAAATTCTGCCAAGCGCTACTTGACATTAAAATGTACAGACAAATTTATAGAAATTGAGAAAAATAGTCCTTGTCAAAAGAGGAATCTTTTGCTTTTCTCAAATCATGAGGGCTTAATTCATGTACAGAAGGTTTTATTTTTGCATACTAGGACGATGTAATTTCCATCTTATTTTACCGCGACCGCATTTTATGTCAAGAATTTCCCAGAAATAGGTGCAGAGCGTGTCATACGGGAACTGCGTCGTTCTGCAGACATAATGCGGTCTTAAAGCTGCTTCATTATCATCTTTGTCGCTCTTATGGCGTTGGCCGAGACACTGCCCTACCAAATGCTGCAAAGGAAATAGTATCAATTGACCAAAATGAGAACTTCTAAATTTACTGTAACTACAATTTTCGGACAGCTGTCTCCTTTGCAAACTCGAGACACATATATGCAGAAAGATGTTATCGTTGGATCCATCGCATGGTCCAGTAGGTTCATACGATAGATGTCTAACTCTTCTTTTAAATCATGTATGTGACTTTTAGGAAAGAGGAAAGACTCACGAAATCTACCTTCTACACTTACTGTATTCTCACTTACTACATTCTCACGAAAAGAGATAGGTCGTAGACGCGGCTCACGGACTGGGGTATAGACGAGAAGAGTAGATGTAGTGGTGGCTGGTGCGAGGTGTTTCACGGAATCTCGAGATCTCGGGTCAATGCCCGATTTCTCGAGTAGCTAACTACTCAATTATTAGCAATAATAAAGCTCGCATTTTGTTCTCGAAACCTTGACTTCGATTTTTTTAGAGTAAGCCCCCTTTCATCGGCGCACGTCAGCCACATATACAGGCTTGACACGTTGAGGCTTACTAACATGTATGAAAACCCGCATACACTCTCATACGAATAGCATAAGTATGCACGACGGGTTGCATACTTTTCATTAAGCCCCAGCGTGTCCAACCTGTATATATACTGGGTGTCTAAAAAGTCCCGGCACGGTTGGATATTTCCTCAGGTAAAACATTTTTTAAAAAAGTGAAGGTCATTCCTAAAGTAAATTTTAACAAGAAATTCAATGGTGACCTTTATTTTGACCTTGAAGTTGACGTTCATGGCTTTTTGAAGGTCAAATTTATTTTTTTAAATGGAAAGCCCCCTTTTTTAAATCTGCAATCGATAGAGTAGAAAATTCTACGTTTAGGAACGTACCCAAGTCATAGGTCAATTGTAACGTTCAAGGTCAGTTAGAAGTTATTTGAAATTACAAAGTTTTCTAAGAGGTCAGTGCAATTCCTGAAGAGAATTTTAACGACAATTTCATTAGTGAGCTCTGTATTGATCTTGGTGATGATCTTTAAAAGTTTTTTCAAGGTTTTTCCCAAGCGTTTTACGTTTATGCTTAGCATTACCCAGGAACAACAACGTGGGCGTAGTAAATTCTGTTCCCTTTGGGGTGCTTGATTAGCGTGAGTCCCCTTGCCTTTCACGTTTCGGGGTGGTTGATTGGCGTGAGTCCCCTTGCCTCTCACGCTTTAGTGAAGATGTTCGAACTGAAAACCTTGAGCTGCTTGAGAAAAAGCTATGCGATTGTAAAAATAAGTTACAGCATTACGAATCATCTCCCTATCAATCAAAGTAGCCTGTTGCAGAATCCAATTCTGCCATTCGTCTAAGCTTTGCGGTTGCTTTGAGTACACTGTCCTCTTTAAATAACCCCAAAGAAAATAGTCGAGTGGCGTCAGATCAGGAGATCTAGCAGGCCACTCGATTTCACCCCTTCTTCCAAACCACATTTGAGGGAATTGAGTATCCACATATGCTAGAAACCCCCTACCGTAATGAGCCGCTGCTCCGTCCTGCTGGAACCAAATATTTTGAAAATTGTCGCCTGTAATCTCCCTTATCCTTGGTACAATTTGGTTTCTGAGAAGCTCTTCATATGCACGGGCAATAAAATTACCATCGATGAAGAAAGGGCTTATCAATGTATCATTCAAGAGACCGGCCCAAACATTAGTCTTTTGTGGATATTGTGTGTGACTCTCCAACATCCAATCAGGATTTGTGTCGTACTGTATTTTACAAGAAAAGAGGATCTCCAACAATTCTGTCCATCATAATTTTACAAAATTCAACGCGACGATCAGGATTCTCTTCGTTGAGCTCTTGTACCAGATGAACTTTGTAAGGATGGAAATTTATGCTTTTTAAAATATTTCGCACTGCGTCAGGAGCAACGTCGCGCTCATCACTAGCTCGACGTAAACTAAGATGTGGGTTTTCAACAAATGCTTGGGCGATGTCCATCTGCATCTCCTCAGATCCTGCAGATTTTGGCCGACCAGTTCTCTGAAGGTTTTTGATAGATCCATGATTCATAAAGCGCCTTACAGTTCTTTCAATTATTGATTTTCAGAGAAGAGTTAACCCTTCTCCATTACGAAAAGTGCGATTAAAATGCAAACGAACTTGATCATAAGATCGAACTCGATCTCCCCAACTACGCATCATTAATACAGATACCCTCTCTCGTTCCGAAAGTTTAGCTTGCGCCATAATTATCTTTTAGCGAAAGATAGTAAGTTTGTACTCGTAATACATAAATTCAGTTTCGATTCGTAATATCCGTATGAAAAAACGGTATAGGACTTATGGTATCGCCTTAGGTATTGACTTAGGTATCGAAAAGCGGTAGAGAACTATATAACTCTTCAGGGAGGAACAGAACTCTCACCAGAACACCTAGAACTTTTAATGAAAATTTTCCTTATGATTTTTCAATATTCAAAACGCTGTAACCAAGATCAATACATAGCTCACCAATGAATTTCTTGTTGAAATTTACTACAGGAATTACACTGACCTCTTGGAGAACTTTGTTAATTTCAAATAAACTCTAACTGACCTTAAACGTTACAGTAAACCTATGACTTAGGTACGTATCTGAACGTAGCATTTTAAGCTCTATCGATTGCAGATGTAAAAAGGGGGGGTTCCATTTGAAAAAACAAAGTTGACCTTCAAAAAGCCATTAGCCATTATATAACGATACAATATAATAAACCGCCTCGTAAAATATTAATTATAGTTACGCTGATTACGAAATTCTCAACAATCAGTTTCCACCATTGGAAAGGAGTGAGGGTCTTCATCGGCACTCTTTTATCTTAATGGGTTCCAGTAATTCCGCTGGTAACTATAATAATATCATATATCTGTCATTCATTATTTTAATTGAATACTTGTGTTGGTAATTTTAATGATGATAAAACATGATTTTCTTGAGATTAAATTTAACTACATACATCAGTTCATATTGTATGCTTCTTACAAAAATAGTTTTTCATCGTTGTTAAGATTGATAAAATATGATGCATGCACTACATTATTAAATGCATTAATAAATTACTTTTTTATTATGCTTTTTCAAATACAGCTTTTTGAAATTTTTGAAAAAATAAAATAAAATTTGGGACACAAAAAAAAGTGTTTTACATAATTTGAAAATTCTATTTAACAGGCCATTATATCTATTTTAATTGTATTAATATATTTTATATACATTTTCTGCATTAAATTATGTCCAACAAAGTTTGATAACATGTGCACTTGGAGGTAAACTTTATATTATTAATTGAATAATATGTCGAACTGGGCAAAGCAAAAAATAAACTCTTTGGAAATAGTCTATATTGAATTTGGGTTTATTCAGAGGTACAAATAGATGCTTATTTGGAACTAATTCGTCGTTTTGTGTTACTCTTTTAGCAAAAGGGATTACTTTTTGTTGCAGCTACTTTAGAACCAAAAATTGGTTCTAATAGAAAGCTTAGTTTTTTCTGTATGTTTTAAGAATAACGAGCCCTTCGAGAAGAAACTACCGTCGGAATCAATTACCTAACTTCAATTCCACTTAACTTTCATATTTAATGCACTTTACGTTTTATGGATGGACACTTAAATGTACAACAACCTAAAGTAAGGGTAATATGTGACTATTTTCTTCCAATCACTTCTTGAATGTTTTCCATCTTTTTTATCAGATTTCCACTTCTTTGACAAAATTAAAATATAAAATGGTGAAAGCAAATGCGTAGTCAAATTATCTTACATATCACTAAATTTAAAAATATTTTTCATGAAATACGTTATGGATCCCATATTAGAAACGACTATAAAGCTTCGGAAGCCACATTTTGAACTGGGTTTCTCCCATATTTAGGAACTTTACTTGCATTCTTGTTTTTAATTTACGTACATCTCGTAAGTCCTATATCGCAGCAAAACACTCTGTTTTTTACCTAAATCTTCAGATTTTTCATGAGCAAATTGTCTAGTATATAAAATGCATAAACGTAAATTATTTTTATTAATTTTTTTGTTTGGATATAAGTTTGACCTATAAGTTTGAAAACAAACTTATACTTGATTTTTAAGTGAACCTCTTTTTTACTGATGCGCTATTTAGGATATAGCTAATTATGTGTCTTGCAATAATTGCCCTATGTTAAGTAATTTAAATTAATTTTCATGTAATAAAATCTATTTATTGTTTACAGGTCCTAAAGAATCAAGTTTACTTGTGGCTTCCAGTAAAAATTCGACCCCTCGTGTGGAACTTCCTACATATGACATTCATTATTACGGAGATGAAAATCGCGTCCTTCAACCAATACCTCCAAATTCTGTTCTTCTTTCGAATAATGGTTTTATTGTTGGATTATTAATAAAACGCACATTTCACATCGTATATGATCGGCATCACCAAGCTGTTATAGTACGCAAAAACGACAGGCTTAATATTCCACTCATTAATGCTTGCGAATTTCTTGATGACTTTAAAAGGCTTCATCCTAATATGTTATTTAGAATGACAGGCGTTTCTCGTTTACCTAAATGTAGACACTGTAAACACTGTTAAGGAATTAATTTTTTTCAAATCGGTCGCAAAAGGTTGTAGTTTTATACACTTTGACTAAAAAATAATATTTAAATTAGATAAGAGCTGTCTTCTAAACAACCAAATCGTCTAAATACGTTGTTTCTGGCGATTCTCATACCTGTAGGCTATTTACATACAAAAATGTATAATTTTTCTGGAATAACCAAATAAAAGTATGTCCAAAAATACTAGCGATTGCATTAAAAGTCCATCACATCTTATATTGTGTTATATTGGTGTATAAACAAATTTTTGTTGTCATGTTTTCTAATCATATAACCTTCTTTTTATTCATTCATTTCATTTAAAAATCTGACTACGTTTAGCCCTAACCTCAATAAACATCTCAAAACTGGCTAAATAGCTTTTTTTGCGTGGACAAAGTTGAAAAAAGCCTAAAATCTCAGTCAAAATGTACTCAACCTTATATATTTTTTGATGCGCTGAATTCGGATCACGACTTAAATTAGGCCGAAAGGTCTAGGTTTGGCCCTAACCTCAAAAAACTTCGGAACATCGTAAATAAAGCTGTTTTTTCCCTTCAATGAAAAACCTACTACCCAAATCTGAATGAAAACATACATATTCTTATGTCTTTTGTTGCGGTGTATTTAAATTCACAACCTACAACAGCTCAGCAGGTCTTCTTTGGCCCTAAACACAAACAAAATCTCAAAGTACCCAATAAATCTGATTTTCGCAATATAAAGTTGAAGAATGAAGAAATTACACCTCGAATCAGCGTTCAAACGTACATGTTCTTATGTTTTTTTTCTGAATACTCTTGTTAGTTTGTCTGCCATAGCGGCCTAAATGCCGTTTATCTAGACACTCGCCGCGATGATACAGTCACAGCAATAAATGATATCAAGTTTAAATACAATTTGGAAAATAGATTAAATACAATCTAACGACATACGTCCTTAGAAGTCGGAATAGTGAGAAGCAAGGGAACTAACTTTGAACAAGCACCCCGAATAGTGAGAGAGAAGGGGAATCACTCTCATCATGCACCCTAAAGGAAACAGAACTTACTATGTCCACGTCGTTGTTCCTGGGTAACGCTAAAAGTAAGATTAATAAAATCAACATGGCTTTTATGATGTCTCAACAGCAGATGAAAATAACATTACTTCACAGAAGAAAACTTCACTATTTTTGTTATTTTAAAGTGTCATTTGAGATAAGAGCCGAACCTAAATGTGTTAAGGTCAAAATAGACCTTCTGCGCCGATGTACCCAGTGGGCACCGGGACGTCCTAAAAACGTC
>NC_046658.1:48696747-48699564 GCF_010883055.1 Belonocnema kinseyi | reverse complement strand
ATGAATGTTAAAAGTAATGTAGGTGAAACCGTTTATTTGTCTAATAAAATATAGTAATATAAATACACTATAAATTATGTGCAAACTTGTGTGACCACTTTCGGTAATGTAACTAATTATAACTTAATTCTAACAAATTGATGCAGAAAAATATATGTCTCGGCTTGCGGTGTTGTTCCAGATAATAAAAACCTCATTGTTCATTAAAATTTTATTTATGGAAGTGCAACTTAATAGACAACAGGATTCAGTCATGCATATTCTGTTTTTTTTTTAAATCTTTGAGGTTGCTTAAATATACGTGCGTAAACTTTCCGTTTAAAAATATTATAATTGTTTTCATAAACTCATCCAGATAAACATTATTGACCATTTTTAATAGCAAAAATAATCATTTTAAGCTACTCTATAACTTAAAGTATACTTTGAAACATGATTTGTTTGAATTTGTAATAAAAATTCATAATATTTTGTATTTTAAAACGATCTAGAGTGAATAAATACGTAGTCTCATTATTCCGAAAGATTATGTGTTTGTTGTAATTATTTCGAGAACGAAGAAAGATTATTGCTTAATTACTAACAAATATAGAAATAAAAAAAGGCGGGAATGAGAAAAAGGAGAACAATTTGTAGCTCATCTTCTTTCCTTTCTTGTTTCTTTATTGTATTTTTTGAGCCTAAGTGAAAGTATATGGATTTTTTCTGTTAAAAACTTGGGTGTTTTTAATACTTGCATTTATTTTTTAAATTTTTACATAATATTTTTTAAAAATAAATAATAGAATTACTAAAGCAGTACTCTTACCAAAATTTACTAATATCTAATAACACAGCGATACAAAAAAAAGTTATCGGACTGGGTACGACATACATAAACCCTATGTATTTTAATGCGCTAAATTCAAATCCGCCCTCATAATTTGTCCAGCGGGTCTACGTTTAGCCCTAGCATTAACGAAACCCCATTAAATCTTTTAAAATGCCTGTTTTTACGTAAACAAAGTTGAAGAAAAAATCAAAAACCTAAAATCTCAGTCAAAATGTACTAAATCTTATGTATTTTGATACGCTAAATTCAAATTTGCGAGCTAAATTGGGCCAACAGGTCTAGGTTCAGCCCTAAGCTCAAAAAAACATCTGAAAATTGCTAACAAAGCTATTTTTCCCTTTAATGAAAAACTTACCTCAAAAATCTGAGTGAAAACGTACATGTTTTCATGTCTTTTATTGCGATGTATTTAAATTCACAAACTACCGCTACCCAATGTGCCCACTGGGTACAACTACCCAGTGGACACACAAGTTCTAAACCTGTCCTATATACGTCTTTCAGCGGACGTCTTAAGGACGTCCTGAGGACCTTTTAAGACATTAAAAGATCCAAAGGATGTCTTAAAGACGTCAAATCCTATGTCATAGAGGAAAACAATTTTGCTAGCCCCACCACTCATGCAAATTTAACTTTTTTTCAGTCAAATATTTAGTGCAGAATTTGTTCAAATTTGTACAACCAAAATTAGAACTTGTGCATCACCGGAAGTACCTGAATGGTCAGAAAAACACTGGCGGGGCCAGCGTAACGTTTCGCTGGCCCCGACAATATCCAAAATTAATTTTATATGGGTGCATTATTTTCATTTTAATCTGTTTAGATTTTTGCAACCAATTTCAACTCCTAAAAACCACCCCCTGTGCGGAAAACACCATGGCGGGTCCAGCGAAAAGTTTCGCTGGCCCCGACATTATCGAAAATTAACTTCAAATGGATGTATTATTTTCGTCTTAATTTGTTCAAATTTGTGCAACAAACTTGAACCCCTGAAAAACAAGCCCCTGTTGGACAAACGTCATATCGCATGCAGCGAAACACACAGTTAGTCCCGAAATGATCCAAAATCGACTTTATATGGGTGCATTATTTTCGTCTGAATTTGTTGAAATTTGTGCAACCAACGTCAACCCCTAAAAACTATCCCTGTACGGAAAACACTATGTTTGGACCAGCGAAACGTGTCGCTGGCTCCATCATGTTTTTTCGTACAGGGGGTAGTTTTTATGGATTAAACTTGATTGCACAAATTTGAACAAATTGAAAATAAAATAATGCATCCATATAAAGTTGATTTTGGATAAGGTCAAGGCCATCGAAACGCTTTGCTGTCCCCAATATGGCTTTTTCCGTGCAGGGGGTAGTTTTTAGGGGTTGAAGTTAGTTGCACAAATTTGAAGAAATTAACACAAAAATAATGCACCCATATAAAGTTGATTTTGGATAATGTCGGGATTAGCAGTACATTTCGCTGGATCTGATATGACGTTTGCTTAACAGGAGTTTGTTTTTTAGGGGTTGAAGTTTGTTGAACATATTTGAACAAATTAATACAAAAATAATACATCTATGAAAAGTTAATTTTGTGTAATGTCGGGACCAGCGAAATGTATCGCTGGCTCCGCCATAGTGTTTTCCGTACAGGGGGTAGATTTTAGGGGTTGAAGTTGGTCGCACAAATTTGATCAAATTGAGATGAAAATAATGCACCTATATAAAGTCGATTTTGGGTACCGCCGGGAGTAGCGGTATGTTTCGCTGGATGCGATATGACGTTTGCCAAGCAGGGGCTTGTTTTTCAGGGGTTGAAGTTCGTGGCACACATTTGAACAAATTTAGACGAAAATAATACGCCCATTTGAAGTTAATTTTGTATAATGTCGGGGCCAGTGTTTTTCTGAGAAATCAGGTACCTTAGGCGACGCACAAATTCTAATTTTAGTTGTACAAATTTGAACAAATCCTGCACTAAATAAACTTATATA
>NC_046658.1:48669679-48696647 GCF_010883055.1 Belonocnema kinseyi | reverse complement strand
GCAGCCTCTCAGATTATGCAGCTTTATACAAAAATGCGAGACTTCACAAGAACGGACAGGTCCTTCCCCTGTATGTTCATTGGAACAACAGTGGCACCATCAAAACACCCAAAGTTGTAAATTCAGTTCAAAACGATTGAACGCGCAGATCACTCGAAAAATGGGTCTGTAAACAGTTCCGAGCGCACTAAAGTTCTTTTTTTTAGGACAGCAGTCTCCGTTGCACATTCGTGGTCTGATATCGTTCTTCAAGACTTCGAGAAACAAAATATATTTGTGATCGAATTCTCGGTTCCGACCGACTACGAGGTCACTGTTAACGAGAAGGAAAAGGAGGAAAAGTATCAAGTCCTCGAAAGAGGCTTGCAACAACTTTATCTAAAACATTAGGTAAAAGTAACTGTCCTAGTGATTGGTGCTCTCGGATGTAAGAAGCTATCACTGGTTCGCAACCTTAAAGCCATATCCACGTGCCAAAATCCCTCAAGGCATTTGTAAAACGTGGCCATAGATATGATTTACCGTGATGTTACCGGAAGCCTGTGTAATTTTTAGATGAAAAATGCTCCCAGCACACTTAAGTATAAATTAATGACAATTAATTAAATCTATACATTTCTTTATATGAAGCTAGTGCAATATGTCCACTAAATGTTATAAAAATTTAGATTTTTGCTGATGTTCATTAAAACTTCGTTCAATTAAAGTAAAAATCAATAGAAAATTTCTATAAATTCTGATAAATATTTCATCCAGTGGTTGTTTTTGACTGCTTAAACTCACGTCGATAGACTTTGTGATTTAAAATATTAGTACCTTTTTCGTATACTTCAAAATTCTGTAAAATTTGCGTTGATTGTCATTATTTCGAGACGGAATTAAACTACACTTTTTTTAGAAGAAAAAATGTTACTATGGAAAAGTTTGACAGATTTCAACACACTTATTCACATATACATAATAAGTTGCACAAGATTATTTACCACCGATATGATTTGAAGTTTATTATGTAAGCGGTCGGGTCTACCTCGCGCTTGAGCTCTGAAGCCTATTGTCCTTGTCAATTTAAGAAGCCATTGTAGTATTATATACTCTACGGAAACATCTTGTCGAATATTCATTATTTTCGCTAATCACGATATTCACAACAATCAGTTTTCTCAACATAAAGAAAATGAGGATCTACAAAAGCACTAAGTTCTTCATTATATTGGGTTTCCTCAATTCTATTGGTAACTATAATAATAATTTTAAATATTATATCTGTAATTTTATTTAGTGACTAACTTAATGTTTATTTTCACACCAACTGCCAGGGTCATTATCGACTTTACTATAGTGTAAATCATAATATGTGGGGTTTGTGTGGGGTTGTATTTCAAGAGACAGAGGCGAAGCTTTCTAAAAACACATTGAGCCTTGCTTTCTACTTTGGGAATCGAACTCGCGACAGCATGGCTGCCAAGGCTGCAGTGTTGTAACATACGGCGATCACGATACCGTATGAGCCACGATGATGACTCCCGATGTTTGTAAATTGTTGGCATGTTTTTTTTTTTGACTGGATAATTATTTTAATATATTTTGCCTTTTGTACCAATATATGCTGTTTATTTGTATTTCATTAATAATAAATCGACATGCTTCACACCAACCATAATCCATTCCCAAGATGTTTGTATTTTGTTACTATTTCAGAATAAGAGGTTTTAGGTGAATTAACAATTCTGAGACATGTTTTTATGTTTCACAAAAAAAATATTGCGTTGTTTAAAATGATATTTTTCTTTGAGTATTATAATATTATTGTACTAGTTCTCAAAATATAGAAATTTTAATTCATTTTATATATACGATAAATTTGTATGAAAGCATGAAAAACATATAACTTCAAACTTTAGGTATAATTTATCAGAATGATATTTAAAATAAAATACAATGCTGTTGTATTCCTCAACCTGATTGAACCACTTTAAAAGACAGTATACATATTTTCGAAACAAATACGTTCTCTCACCTATTGACACACAGCCACCTCTACCCTAACAACAAAATACAATAGTCATGGTTGATTTTAAGAATTAGCAGTAGCCTAATGTATTGGCTTAGGCATCACATTGTTTTAAAAGTACTATGCAATTATGACTTTCGTCGTACACGATCTACTTTAACATATAAATTTTAAAACAAGCCCGTGGTTTGTCCTAAAGTATGAATTTGTTTCTCCGTGACTTTGTATATAAAATAAGGAATTAGGTACACCTTAATCATTTCCCTATTACAAGTCACTCCAAATAATTATTCAAAAATTATAAATCATCCTTTTCTTTTTCTTCTTACAGAATCAATTGGACTTTCCAAAACACATTCAAATTTCAATTTTTCTACAGATACTTCATTTCTTGATCACTATTTTTACGGAGATGAACATGGTGTCCTTCATTTAATACCCAAAATGTTTCGTACACATATAGCAACGTGTAATGGTTACTACGTTGGATTACTACTAAATGATACACTTTATCTACTATATGATCATGATCGCAAGGCGGTTATGATAAGGAAGTACGGAAAGATTCCTGTTGAAATAGTTGATCCTCATGAATTTATTGCAGGATTCAGAAGATTTAATAACCAGCCACTGACAAAAGCATATCCACCCTCAAGGCCAACACCTATACGTAGAAATCAGTTACTCATGACATAAAAAATATATATTCAAGGATCAAATTAAAACTGGAAAAATTGGAAAAGCAAAAAAACTTTTGTTCTGAATAAATAAGCGGAAATGGCTAAAAACGTTACAGTTTGCTTTTATTGTATATTTCGGATTAGAGATGGCGTAAATATTTATAAAATAACTAGGACTCAAAAAAATTTTAGTTCTTGGAAACAAGTTGTTATAAACAATATTTTCTCCATACTGATTTCCCGGACAAAAATCTGGACTAATTCAGTAAAAAAATGTTTTCCAGAAAGATGTTGATCATTTCTTTATCAATTTTTCATCTGCAAGAGTTTTGCGGTGAAAAAATACTGTTTAAACAATTTTTACACACGCTATTAAACAAAAGAACTATATAATAATATAAATAGTCAAAAAAAAGAAGAACCTATTGTTTAAGTCATGATAATTTTTTCAGACGTGCCGGATATATTGTCGAAGCAACGAACAAGACAATTGCAGTTACTTGCTTCGGAAACTTTCCAATCTAACAAATTAAGCAAACTCTGAAATGAATAAGACTTTTTTAATTAATTGTTTTATTTAATTTCGTATCCCCCAGACTGATGTAGGCTAGAATGAAAGTAGGAATCAGAAGATTATTCATCATAGCGTGCTACGCGCCAGTCATGAGGGGTTCTGAATGCAACACTGAGCATTACCTTCTGATCACCAATATTAATTTAGTTCGGAGATGAAGAAAAAAAATAAGAAGGAAAACAAAACAAACGCGAATAAAAATTAAGAACCTACAGAAACCGGATGTGCGAATAGAGTTGCAAAATAAGATAATTGAGAGCATAGACAAGGAAACCTGGGAGGCGCTTATAAACAACAAAGATGTAGAGGGCGCATGGATTAAGCTCCGGGATGTCATTGTTAAGTGTGCAATCGAAGTGTATGGTACCGCGGCTGTAGGAAGAACGTCGGATAATTCTTGGCGGAATGATGAAATTCAGGCTATCCAAAATGCAAAAAAAAGAAGCGCACAGGAAAACTTTAAACATTGCAGGTCTTAGCGATGAGGAAAGAAATAGACGTATAAATTATTGCAGACACAAAAAGAAAATACTTAAACGATTAATTAAGGAAAGTAAAGATAAAATTAAAGCAGAAGAAAAGAAGAAAATACAAAGCGACTTTGAAGAAAGCAAGAAACAGCTTTATAAAAAAATGAATGTAAGTAAAATTACAGAATTTGTCAACATGAGAAATAGCAATGAAGAAATGCTATATGCTGCAGGCGGGATGCTATACGCTTTCAGAGACTATTTCAGGGGACAATTCGTAGATGAAGCTATAGGACCCCACAACCGAACAACGAGAGTCTGCATGAAAAAATGCATGGGCGTGAAAGAAGCTAGAGAAGTATGCTACGACAGAAAAGTATAACGGCAAATAGCTAATAAAAAGAGTGTCAGTAGAGTGAATTACGTCTGAAACAAAAGGCCTAGGACACTAATGGACCTCAGTTGGGAATCTTACGTAACGACTTTGTGAGGATCTTCACTTGGGGTGATTGCTGGAGAGATTGATCAGCAGCCTGGGTCGAAGCAGCGTTGCGGATCGAAGGTGTTATCGAAACAAATAACACGAGAATTCTGGAGCAATCTGAAAATTGTATATCCCTTTCTCACATTACTCTTTTCCCTACCGAATGAGTCACGTCTACCCCGATAGGGAAATGGCTTAATGCTACAATAATAATAATGCTTTTGTGGGTTTTTCAAAAATATATCAGTTACAAATTTAATATCTTATTATTATTGATACAAAAATGTACTATTTTCCGTATTATATAAAATACGTAGAATTGCAAAGGTCAATATAAGATTTTATATGTGATAAACAATAAATATAGATATTATAAAAATTATTTTATAGTTTTACGAAAATTGCTTTGTTCCGTTAGCATAGAATTATCTGTTGATAAAATAAAAAGAAATATGTATTCCGTATATTTTATATTCTTTATTCATAATGCTATTGAATTCTAAAATGTACACGATGTTAATTGAACTGCTTCATGAACCTAGACAAACCAACATTATATATTTTGATGAATTAATTTTTTTATAAATTCAAATTTACTTATTTTCAAAAATCGACCCTAGATCCTGATCATGATTCAAAGTGCTTTTTTAATACTTGATAAAAGATGTATATACAATGAGAAAATATGATAATTTAATAAGATGTAACTGTTTGGTAACGAAGTTAAATTCAACCTGGAATTAATCACCAATTAAACCAAGGAAGCAAGGCTGCATGTGTTTTCAGAAACTTTCACTTCTGTCCCTTGAAATATAAGCTCTCATATTATAATTAAACATATAGTACGTAGGGCGCTGCGAAAGTTATGCAATGCGCGAAACCTATTGGAAGAAGAGAGATTATTCTTGCGTCATTATAAAGAGTGTCAAAAATTGTGTAGGAAGAGGAAACCTGTGGACTCTGTCTCAGTACAGTCTAAGCACGCAGCCCGGAACGATGGAGAAATGGCTTCGTCGACAAAGGAAGAATATCGTGCGATAGTTCGATTCAACTTTTCTCGCGGTTTAAGTGTAGAACAAAGTTTAAAGGAAATGTCTACGGTTTTGGGTAAGGATTGTCCGCATCGCACAACAATTTTCCGATGGTACAAACTGCTCGAAAGGAGAAATTTCGGTCTCGCGGACAACTCGCGCTATGGTCGACCGCCGGAAGTGGTGACATCGGAAAACATTGCCCCTGTGAATAATCTACTAAATGATAATAAAAGAATCACGTACCGACAGATCAAGCAAATGTTACACATTAATGCTAAAAAGGTTTGAATCAGGATCTTCTCGGGATGTAAATAGTATTATCACAGGCGACTAAACCTGGCTGTATTATTACGACGTTCGAAGAAAATCAAAAAACAACATCTGGCTGTTTGAGGATGAGGATGCTCCAGTGGAGGTGCGGAAGTCTCGATCTGTAAATAAAAGAATGGTTGCAGTATTCTTTAGGAAACGCGGCATTGTGGATAGGGTCGTACTGGAAATTCAGCGTACAGTCACCTCTTCCTGGTACACTCGTGTATCTTTACCCCAAGTCATAAACCAACTCAAAAACATCAGGCCGATATTTCGACTCAGCATCTGGCTATTTCACCACGACAATGCACCGGCTCACAAAGCGAAGGTCACAGTCGGAAAAATAACTTCACTAGAATTTAGATGGGAAAAATCACTGATCACCATCAATGGATCACTTCTTTTAATAATAGAGTACTTTAAGATAATTCGAAGCAGGCACAAGAATGTCAAATGTATGGTTTCCGATAGTTAAAGAGGCACGGCCTCATCAAAGCCAGATGTCAATACTTTGAAAGCATAAGCTTTAGAAAGATGAGGACAATCCATAAGAAATGCACGCCGCTAGATTCTTACTTCCTTTTAATTGCAAATAACTGAAGATAGTTCTGAAATCGCTTTATTATTTTTATTAAAACTAAAGCTTGTACAACTGTATATTTATGTACAAAAAACGAAAAATTTGCTGTATTGAGAAAATTTTGCAACACAAGTTCATAGAAAATTCTTTAAAGTACCAGCATGAATTGTATTAGATATTTACTATTACTTTTTCAATATTGGTTTTATTCTTATTAACGTACAACAATTTTACCTTAAAAATGACCATTCATTCAATTAGCAACAATTTTTGCTTCACTTACTTTTTTAACGTCAAACCCAGAGAAATTAAATTTTCTCGCTGACATTAGGTACATCCCACCTGTCATTATCCCCCCAATAAGAAGTTACTGATCTGATAATTAATTTGCATTTCTATTAAAAATAAACATACCCGTCCCAGGCACGTGAGATCGGGCTTGATTTACGGGTTGACCCGCAGACCCATTCTTAACCCGACAACCCACAATCAAAGCTTTCCAGGGTTTTAGGTTGATTGTGAATTTATTGCGTGTTATGAGTTTTGCGGGTTGAATTCTGGTCGTCGGATTAAATGCGGGTTCTGCGAGTTGGTGTGGGTTTGCGGTCTGAATGGAGATCGTTGCGTTGATTTCGAATTTTCAGGTCACTCCCTAAAACCAACCTGGCCCGCACAAAACATGATTCGACCCAACCCACATTAATGTTGCACATCCCTGCGTTTACACTCCTGAGTACTGGAAGGAAAAGCTCCATTATTTCAATCGTGGTTTAAGAGATACATGATTTTTTGGGACACAGGGTAAAAATTATCACATTTGGTTATTCTGTGGGATATTATACTTCAATGTATGCTTATCTGTTTAAATTAAACTCATTTATCGGAAGTGCTCGGAATGTTGCACGTTTTTTGTCAAAACAACTAACTAATTATGTGCTTTTAAGCAGAAGCCAACTTCAGATGCATTTTTCTCGAAAAGCGGGTTTTCAAGTTCCGACTTCTAACGTTACTCCGTGAATGATATTTAATCTATAGGGTTCGTTTTGGGTTAAAATTTCAGGACTTTGTCCAGCTATATGCTTCTATATTCAAATACATACCGACAAACTTGGCCCTTTTCTTGAGAAACGTCAAATATTGTGTTGAGTGTTGAACATTCTTATTACCTTGAAAAAAGTATTTGATTTTCACCAAATGTTTTATTTCAAAAAATTTGAAATTTAACCAAAGTCAGCATAGTTTGGAAAATAAAATTTTGCCAAGCAAATCTAAGTATTACATAAATTTTTAAATATATTTAATTGATAATATTACAGTCCTTCTGATAATTTATTAAAAGAGAAACAAATAAAACCTTGGAGAGATTTTATTCCGTTAATGCATTCTTCACTCTTCTGTAATTATATCAATTCAATAAATTAAAATTCTTTAATACATTGTAGAATTACTTGGCTAAATTTGATTTTATAAACTATGTTAATTCCACTGATAACTTTTTACGGGCCTGATTTTTTTGCATTCAAAATGTTTTCGATGAGATGATATATTCTGTATAAACCAATTATTCCATTTGAGTCGAGTTCCGACTCAAAATCCACTTCCGCTTAGATTGATAGAGATATTTACATTCCGAGTAGCGTTACAAGTGGATTAATTTTGGTCGTCCGACTAGACGCGCTAATTCCAGTTTGTAAACCTCTATAAGTCTATCGCAATGATCCATGAGCGCAACGAATTTGATGTCAATTTCCGCTTAACAGTCGCATTTCTTCTTCCTTTATTGGTCGTAGGGCAAATAGTAATAAAATTTGCGTAAAATTGATTTTATTTCACACTAGAGACAAATTCAGAATTATCTGCAGATTAAAATCTCTTTAAAAGAACATTAAGGGCTTATGACTATTTTTCGTTATATATGGAGAAGAGCGCAGTGGGAACATCTGTATTTCGCCATCTGCTAGGTTTCCTAATGCGGACAGAATAATGCTGGTAATCGGAATTTAAATAATAGTCTTAAAAGGTTTAGAAAACGCAATTCATAATAAATAAAGAGAAAATATGTACGATATTAAAATAATTAAATAAATACATCAGAATTTTATGAATCATGAATTTCTATACTTTGTAAAGATAAATTTACAACTGAATATTTTATTATTTATAAAAGTGTAGAATAGGGCAAAGAAGATAAGTCACTGTATGCATTCACAAAATATTTCGTTTATACAATTTTCTCGATTACATTTTTTACAGAAGTTGGTAGACTAGGGAACTGTAGAGAATAAGAAAACCAAATATTCGCACGGTAAAACCTAGCGAGTAATCTTATTGTTATTCAGCCCGTTTAATAGAAGCGTTGGGCTCATTTAAGAAATAACAGCACTTTTTGCATTGTAGACGACTAATAGTTGTAATTCATAGAGTAAATTATAAATAGGCACACTTTTATTAATGAAAATTTCGCAAGGATCTTTTTTTTATAAAGTTAGGAGCGAGTTCGATTAATTTTCATCTTTTTTTAAATTTAATTGATTTAAATTAAAACATTTGTGGCAGCAATACCATACACAATTGTTACTATAGCTTTCACTTTTTTATGTATCTAACACTAGGAAAGACGTCACCCCACCTTCAAAAAAAGTGTTACGTATTTTATGGGTGGCTCCTAAAGGAAGCTAGACATATAAAGCCTTGTAATTTTTCAATTTTTGAACGATAGTTTTTGGCTTATCTTGTCATAATTAGACCTCAGTAGTTGAAAAATGATATTTCTGAAAAATGTCTGAGGGATGTGCATTTGTACCAAAACATTACTCTTTTTGTGATAACTTAAAAACGATTTGAGTTAAAGTTAATAAATTTGGAAGGACAGTCCTAGATAAGTCCCATTATTGATTCAGTTTAGAGTCGCATCAGATTAGAATAATTTTTCTGTTGATTATATATTTTTCTCAAGAATTGTTTCAGATGTTAATTTTTTCTGTTTTAAAGTTTGATTATATTTTGAAAAAGAACCTTCTGTATGTAGAGTTTGCTGGGATACATCCTCTTGAGACAAAAACAGTGTAGGGTAAATTATTATTACATGTCGTAAGAATGATAAAGAAAATTGAACAAATTCCAAAATTTATCACAGTATTGACAATAGTTCCAGGCCCTGTAAGAAATCACAAACACTGGCCGGCATTTAGTTGTTGTAACTCAATATAATTTTTATAGCTACACTGTAAAAAAGGTTGTAGAGAAATGTCTAAAATTGAGCAAAAGTGTAAAATTCTCAACTGAAGTAAAATTTAATATGTGACGCAAAATATGACAACGGAAATTAGAAAATTTCTCCAAAATATGAACCTAACCTAAAATACTTAAATCATAAAGATCATATTAAAAATATATTTATAAATACGCAAGCGTACATGGCACAAAATTTATAATTTAGAATCAGTCACTCGCAATCATGCTTTCACCAAAAGTGAGCAATAAAGTCTGCAAACTTTAACGCACGTTTCACCATCATGACACACGACCAAAAATCGAAAATTAGATAAATGTGGAATAGTATACGGACGAAACTGAAATGACTATAAATTCACGCGCAGTCGGTCATTTTACTAGTCTGGGATATTTTACTTTGTACAGCGTGAGTCCTCTTTTACACACTCTGAACGTCGTGATTTTCAACACGTCTTATGAATTCATGCAAAGTCGTAGAATTAAGCCTATTAAAAACGTCATTTTACACAACATGTGGAAATTTGCTTTCTAACCTGTAATTTTAATGCGTCTATAGTGACATTTTATATGTGTAAAAAAAACACTTAAAAGTGCAATTATAAAACGTATTTTTTACAGTATATCTCTATATGTAAATATACATTTTTTTAAATTTTTTGATTGGTTCTGTTTATGAGTCAATTTTGTTTTAAATATTGAGAATATAGCAACATAATAACCACTTTTAGGTACGTATAAATATAAAAATTATATGTATAGATTTATAAATTTTCTAGCCAGAAACTTCTATTTAAGAGACAAAAAGAGTAAGAGATTTTTTTTTCTCTTAATTTTGGGGATATAGTAATATTGTCACTACTAAATGTATTTGTTCGGAATAGGTAAATATATTAAAGTATTGAATAGGCATTTCTTAATTAATTAAAATTAAGATATATGCGGATTTGTCCACTTGTTTGACCAAGCTAAAATTTGAAGAAGTAGAAAAGTCTTATTAGCGAGTTGAAATTTAAAAAAGTAGAGAAAGACGGTCTTGTGGTTTTCTTCAGTTAATAATAGCTGAGACTACACAGCCATAAAAAACGCTAACCTGGGGGTCAGATCATTTTTACTAAATTTTTTTTGGGGCCGCTGAAACCGAATCCGAAGTCCGTCTCACCCTACCATGTCAGGTTTCTGATATAACCTCAAAAAAAATTATAATTCAAGTCCAATTAGCCCGTTCTGTCTGATACATTAAACCGCATAATCTCATAACTCCACAACTATTCGATCCCTTCACCCCTTGACCTTATAACCTCTTTACCCTATAATCTAAAATTCCAATAATCACATAAACTGGGCTTTAATATATTGGGCACAACGGACTAATTGACCTCGGATTACAATATTTTTTGAAGGCAATGACAGAAACCTCACACGATGGGTTGGAAGGGACTGCGCATTCGTTTCCAGCAAACCCAAGAACATAGTAAAGTGAAAATGGCCTGACCGACCTTTAACGACCCCAAAAACATATTATACTATATAATAAACATGGTCTGACCACCAGCCCAGAATTTTTTCTTGTTTGGCTGTGTAATTAATGCTCGAAATCACGAGCTTACAAATGATAACTCTTACAAATCTTGAATTTGGAATGAATTTCTTTTCTAAAAATATACAATTTTGCACAGTTTTCATTTAAGAGTAGAATAAACAGGGACAGTTCCTATACATTAGGAAAAAGTTTTTGAAAAGGCAGGACAACCCTCATTTAGTGAACGACTTCAGTATTTATTATTAAATTAAAATTATTAAGAAAATTATTTATACGAAATATTATATAATTTAATAACTTCAATCAATGAAGAACAACAATTAATACCGGGTGTCGGTGATTGATTTTTGAGATTCAGAAATTCCAAACTAATTAAGCAGATGCTGAACATTCAAGATTTGTTAAAAGCAATTTCCTGGGAAAGAAGAGAACAAACAGCTTCTGTAGGGTGTCGTTCAATCATAGATACGTATGTTGTTGGCTGGTTTTAAAGGTACGTTAAGAATAATACAAAAATATTACATCTACTCGAATTTAAGAATAATATTTATTGAATTTTATTTTTCTATGCATAAGAATAATAATAAGAAACTAACCTCTGAAAGTACTATAATATAAGAGATACCTTTTCCGCCACCTTTAACTCCACAGAAAAAACGAAAGATAAAGTTTACATCGATTCCAGGTGAAAGATTCACCGCAACAAAGATTAACCTTGCCGGATAAACTTTACATGAATCGAAGATAATTTTCGATTTTTAACCTTGCCTGGATAATCTTTCGCCTTGCAATCGCTCCCTTTATATTCGAGATGTAGCGAGGATTGCGACGCCAGCGCTATCTATCGTCATTTAACTTCATTAAATTGGAGAGAACCGCGGATTTCCACCTTTCAGTTTCTTCTTGTGCTTGTTGCTAAATGGTATTATGTTAGTTTTAATTCCTCTACAATAGTCTAATTTATTTCGGAGGAAATATATCAGTAAAAACACCTTTTTTTCGTGTTTTCTGTTACTGATTCTACATGTTTTAACGAAATTTTCTCACTTCCGCGTCACGCAGTAGACGAGATCAAAATTATTCTCCTAACCTCGGTGAAACTTCTCCCGAAATATTTTTAATTTTTAACCGTGGCAAGTCTTACCTAAAACAAATTTTAACTTTTGTTTTTTCTGTGTCGTTTTAAATCTGGTGTCCAAATTTATAGCTTGAATTCACTCATACATTGCCGTTTTCCCATTGCTGTTAAGGATGCCGTAGCAGACGACAGCTTTTATTCCATCGTAGGATAAACTTTCGACAAATAGAATGTAAACTTTAACAGTGGGAAATTTTACATGCAGCAAAATTTAACTTCAGTTTTTTTTGTGACGACTTTCAAATCACATCCCTACTTTTTACAGTGTCAACAAGTCCTTCTGTAGATGACAAAAAATCATTTTTTTAATAAATATAGCTACTCTAAATTTGTATTCAATGAGTGCTAAAATACATCTTACATGGATAATAGAATATTTACTCTGGTAGAACTATCTATCTCTATCACCTTCACTTGAAATTTAAGTTTTCACAAAAAGTAGTGGAGCCCAAAAATCGGCTTTTAATAAGAAAGTTTCGTTAAGGAGTCCCATTTTAAATATTAAAAATTCTAAAATATATCAGATGCCAAACCGTTTTTTTTAACAGTTTCAAAAGGTACTTTTGCGTGGACAGATAATTTCTATTTCATTTTAGAGTAAAATGTTATACAAAAACAGAAAATAGGATGGAATTGTGAAAAGATTTTGTTGGAAAATAATCCGCTATCTTTCATAGGTTTCAAATTATTATATATTAAAGTATTCCTACTTTCTTGGATTTTCAGTGTAATATCACTGAGTTTCAACCAACAGTGTGTGCTTTTGCACCTAATTACTGCACTGGAAAACGTTCCACATATGAGTGAAGGTAGTCTCAATTTTCTTTCATTACAAAAAAGAACAATCTCCAAATATAATAGGTCATATTTTATCACCCCTCGAATTCGGTCATTTTTGCCTGTATCTATGGGAAAAATGTGGAGTTCAGTTTTTTTCAAAATATATCGTGTCAAGTTTAGTTTGCTTTGATGATGTTAGTGGATAAAATATAGTCTTAAAGAATCTGCGCATGTTGAAAAAAATACTTTTAGTCCCATTATTTTGGGAATTGCAAGGTTTTAAAAATTAAATTTTTTTTTGTTGAATTTTTTATTAAAAACGAGTAATTTTCTTTTTTGGAAAGTATATTGTTTCCTGTCGATTCTACGAGAAAATTTCTAGAGAATAAATGGAAGTGGAGTCACTTTATCATAAGTTAAAAAAAAGTACCATAGCCCTAATAGGTCACGAGATATGACCATGGAAATTGCACTCTTCTAGAATAAAGGCACCTGAGCGTACCGTGAAGTAGAAATAGGTCGTATTTCGAAAATTTTGTGTCAAATATGAGTATATAATTCATTTAGCATGTATAACACGTCTTTTACCATTAATAAATAAATAATTGTTTATAAAAAAGCTTTCTATCATCACTTATAATTACTTTTTGGCTTTTTAAAGTGTTTTTGTGGCAAAAAGGTATTTGTAATTGTTCGAAAATGTGTTATATGTTTTTTTAATAATGAAAAAATATTTTTTACTAATAATCGTTTATAATAATATCTAGCTATAACCACCCTTGAGAACTTTTTGAGTAGTTTTGTGACAAAAAAGTAATTACAATTAAATAGAAATTTGATATTTCTATATAAATAAGCAAATATATTTTTACTAATTGTTCACAAGAATGTCTTGTCATAACTACTTTGAAGTATTTTTGGAATACAGTTCTAGCAAACCTCATTATAATCGATGCTGAATGTGATATATGTTTTTTATCAGAAAATGGAAACTTTTTAATCATCTTTTGTAACAATATCTTCTAATAAATAATTCTTCTGCATTTAATTCCGTACTGAACACACTTAGGTGTTACGCCAATGTGTGTTTATTAAAAAAAATAGAAAGTAATTTTAAACTTATGAAGAATGTCCTTAATTCATTTAATTAACAAATTTAATAATAAATAACGTTTTGACCCAATCAATGGTTAACTATTCATGTTTTAATCACTTAATTTTAACAAATCACTGCGAATTGCATGTGCTTTGGAGTTAAGTACGGAATTAAATGCAGAAATGTATTCATTAGAAGATATTCCTGAGTAAAAATGCTTCGACTTGAGTTCGACTTGGTTATATATTGAGTTCGTCTCCAAGACATGGATGTCTGGCTGCGTCTTAAAACTTAGTCGAGACATAGGCCCTCGTCTTACTTGTATGTCCACGACAGGTAAAACAGCGTTTACTTGTCTTAGGTCGAGCCTTGTCTTGGCTAAGACAACTATTACTTGACTCAAGACGAGCCTTGTCTTGGCTGAGATTATCGTTCCTTTTTTGGCTCATAAATGAAGTTAAAATTCATGAAAGAAAAATCTTACTTGAAAAAAAAATAAAAATTTTGACTTTCTAGAATGATCTCCTAAGTCGTCAGAAATACGTAAAAACAAACAACATTTTCGGTATTATCGGCAAATAAGTATAATACAAATAACGATCCGTAAATACAAGAAAAATACAAGATTGTTTAATCATTAACAAAGGTTAGCTTTTATGACTGTTAGAATTATCCTTTTTGTTGGGGCAGCTATACGCTCAAAGTTATAAACCGCACGTGCTGGAGTCATACAAATTCACCTAAAGAGATAAATTTATGTCTTCAATACATAAAAACTTGTCTCTAAGAAATAAATTGAAGGATGGCTCCGTCTAGAAACTGAGACATGCTCAAGTCGAACTCTTCGACTTCAGCATTTTTATTCGGGTAGTTACAAACAATTTTTAAAAAGCTTTTATTTTCTGATAAAAATAAAGATCACATTTTTAATAATTTATAATCCCCTCTTTCTTCGTAAAGGACCCAACAAGTACTCGAAAGTAGTTCTGACAATATACGAGGTGTGTTCAAAACGTAAGGTTACTTTTCAATTTTCGCGGGCTACGTACATTCAAGTTTTAAATTTTTTGTTTTGTTGTGTTGGTACACTCGTCACGATCATATGTTCACAGTTTTGACTATACAGCTCGTGTTGTTTTTCTGGCAGAGGCGTAAATGGTTAGAAGGCTTTTGTGTGCTCGGCGATTTTCTTCTTTCGAAAAAAATGGAGCAAAGAGTTTGCATTAAATTGTGTGTGAAAAATGGAATCCAGTGCTCTAAAACTCATGAAATGTTGGCAGTTGCATACGGTGAGTCTACTCTGAGTAAGAAAAGTGTGTATAAATGGTACAAGCTGTTCCAAGAAGGCCGAGAGGATGTCGAAGAGGAACCTCGCCCTGGACGTCCCAGCAGTGGAAGAAATGGTTTTGAAAAATCGCCGAATTACCATCAGAGAAGTTGCTGAAGATGTTATGCGCCGTTTGCTAGAGGCGATACGCAAAAAACGTCCGGAACTTTGGAAAAACAATTCGTGGCTTTTGCATCACGATAATGCACCTGCTCATTTATCGTTACTTGTGAAAGATTTTCTGACCAAAAACAGCACTACAATCATGCCTCAGCCTCCATACTCACCGGATTTGGCCCCCAGTGACTTTTTTCTTTTCCCAAAACTGAAGAGACTCATGAAAGGACATCGATTTTCAACGATCGAGGAGATACAAACTGCATCGCTGAAAGAACTCAAGGCTATACCACAAAATGATTATCAGAAGTGCTTCGATGATTGGAAAAAGCGTTGGCACAAGTGTATTATATCTGAGGATGATTACTTTGAAGGGGACAACATAAATATTGAGAAATAAATGAATATTTTTTGAGAAAACCATAAAGTCACCTTATTTTTTGAACACACCTCGTATTGCTATGAATAATTATTAAAAAACTATTTGTTTATTGATAAGAAATATATAAAATCTTCACTCAATTAGAATTTCTTTTTAACAAAAATGAAGTCAAAAAGTACTAAACAGTAGTCAGGACAGGTTTTTATTATAAACAATTATTTATATAAATTTTTGATCGAAAAAAGCATATTAAACATTTTCAATAAATTGGAATAAAGTTTTTGACACGAAAATACTAAAAAAAGGCCAAAAAGTAATTAAAAGCGTAGATAGCAAACTTTTTAAATAGTTCATTATTTATTTTTCATTGTTAAAAGACGTATTATACATAATAAATAAATCCTATAGGAGCCTTAATTTTTTTAACATATGCTAAATTGTCTTCACTTTGATTTATTGTTTAGAGATTTGGTTTTGGGATCCACGGCAAACGAGTTATATTTTCCAAAAAAGCAAATTCTCCGTTTTTAGTCAAAAACTTAAAAAGAGTTTAATTTTTGAAAATTTGCACTTTTTAAAATAATAGGTCTAAAAGACTTTCTTTTTTTATAGCCACGCAGATTTTTTTGATCTGTTCTAGAATTTTTGATATTTCAAAGTATACACCTCAATGAAACTTTCTTTTTAAAAACATTGCAAGTAGGATTTTTGAAGGAAATATATTTAATACCAACGCATATTATGAATTGTAAGAATATAAATTTATTGAAATGTGACATTTTTCAGTGTACGTTAGAATAAAAATTAGTGCAAAATAAAGAGCAAATATTAAAGTAATCATGAAGAATAAAATTTGCACATTAGTTTGAAGTATCTGAATTAGCAGTACCAGCCCTTGGTACAGAAATAAATATAATATACATTCGATATAATAGTGCTGTATAATGTAGACAGATTTCCATTTTGGACAAAGTAGAGTGCAAAGCACAGTATACGTGCTGAGATAGTGGTCATTCATTTCGAAGGAGCCTTAAAAAAGAGAAGACACAATCACCAAATTACAGTTGTCGATATTTTGAACTTAATCTAAAAAGGTCTGTACACAAATGTGGAGTATGTACAGAGATTGAGGGCGAACCGCGTGAAACAACAGTCGCGCGCGCACGACGAGTTGAGAATGTGTCTGCGCTGCGGACAGATTTTTCATATAAGTTTTATGTTTTCGAAATCCATTTTTTATTCATTCCGATGAATACCACATTATTATTATTATTATTATTATTATTATTATTATTATTGTCATGTTAGACTTACTAATTTAAGTCCCGTAGAACTTCGACAAAACCTATTGAGGTATGAGTTGATTTAAACACCTAGTAAAACAGTTTTCTTCACTAGGATCACCCTCGCTGCTAAGTTATCATTTAATTCCTTTAGCTTGAGTACATATACCGGCAGATGATTCCGCTTCGCTGGGTAATGGCCTGTGAAAATTTTTCTTTCACTAAGATTGACTTAATCTCACTGTATAAATTTAATCACAACCAGTGATAACCCGTGGCTGTACCGACCTTCTTAGGAGTATTTGCATTTCCCTGGAACAAATTGCAATTAAAAATGTGGAAAATTATAAAAATAGTGACGAGATATTTTCAAACATTTTTTGGCATTGTAAAGTAATTTTTTTAAACCAGCAAGGGTGAATTTTTTGTGGCCAGTCAGAAGAGGCGCCGAAGTCTGGGCAAGAGGTTAGAAGCACGGGTCAACGAAAGACTGCAGACGTCCGGAGAATGAAAGAGGCAACTCCGTTTGTTTCTAACACTTAATTACTGAAGAAAAAGATGTCCGAAAAAATTGCAATTTTTATGAAAAAAAAACAATGGCATCTTTTCTGGAGATTGTGAATAAATACAGAGCCGTCGTGTTACAAATTAGAGTTTGAATTTCTTCAATATCTGGATTTAAATGAAAATATAATACATGTATATTTTTATAATTTCAAGAAAGAATTTTTATTATTTATTTATTTTTACACTAAAATTTCTTCACAAATAATTTCTTCATATTAATTATTTTTTAAACATTTTCCATAGCCTATTGGATAAAATATAATACTCGAAACTTGAATTTTCTTAAATATGCCCGAAATTCCTTAGTTTTTTACATTTTTCAGTCTGCAAAGCACAACAAATTTTGCACATTAACGTCTTCAGGCTCATTTACGTAGAAGACTTTGAGCTTTCAAATTACTATTTACTTATTGCGCTAGAGTTTTTTTTGTTGATAAGTTGTTAAGCTTCGAGGCCAGAGCCCTACAATTTTCTCGCCGATAGTAGATAATGCCACAAAAAAAACTGTCTAGAGATTAAATTCTCCATTCTGGAGGATCTGCGCAATTGATGATGTTGAACAACGCAAAATACGTTAAATGGTCCAACATAAAAGTTTCTCGCCAATAGAAAGACTTGATGAAATGTATATAGTTATTTTTATAGCACCTATAGTTTAGTCGTAAAACAAAATTTTTGTTAATCTCGTCGTTTATGCATTCAGATTAACAATTCGCACTTAATTTATAACAAAAAATTACATTCTAAAACATCATTCAATAATCTAATTGGAAGTTCAACTACAAAACGTAGGTATAAGCTGTTTCATCTATCGTAAACTTAGAGCAGCTGAAACTCTTGAAAGTTATTTTTACACTGAGGTTGGGGTGTGATAAATGTTATCCATCTCTCTTGGATTACTGTAAGCAAAGTCCTGTTTATTTGTCTAATTTGTCACCTCTATCTGAAATTATAAAATTATTTACATCTACTGAAATGGTTGGCGAAACCGACAAAGCTGCCGTTCTAATTAATCCACTATTTTCACATACGCACAATGATCAATGTGTATCGGGCGACACTTCTTTTCTGAGAGCTTAGTTTCCATTAGTCTGAAATCCGGGGATGGGTTTCCTAGATTAGAATCAAGAGTCAGACAAAAAAGGGAAGGAAATTAATAGCCTAGGAGGCACGAAGCCTGAATAAGAAGAAAACGAAAAAGGACAGATAATGAGTGGTCCCCATAAAATACACCTTTTATTAGTATCTCAGAAAAGGGGTACCCTCTGAGTCCTCAGAAGACGTATTTGGCTAGAAGTCGTCGCCGAAATAACAAATGAGCTCGGATCAGGCAGAAAAAAATTATTTAATACAATTTTTCCTATCGTTTTACATGTTTGATTTTTCCTACGTAAATGAAGAAAAATTATTGGTCCGCGGTCCCCGGCTAGGACCCGCTAGGACTTCAGAAAATGGGTACCCGCTGACTCCTCAGAAGAGACAATCGACTAAAACTCGTCGTGGACTAGTCACCAAGTTCGCAACTGAACGCGGAGTAGGCTGAAACTAAAACAAAATGATTTAATAAAGTTTTCTCGTATAGTAGTTATTCATGTTAATATTATTCTTTCGTGTATTGAGAATATTCCGGAAATACAGTAAAGCCCTTTAATAGCCCTTCCCTCAATAACCCTTCCAAAAATTGATGCCGTGATGCAGGTAGATGTAAAAGGAGCTGCTTGGGGTCTGTGGTTGTTACTTAGGAGAGCACTCAGGGGTAAACAAATAGAAGCAGAGCGGGCTATAATGAGTTAGTTCCCACCCACCGTCAGCCCCAAAATCGGTGCTATAGAAGAGTTCCACTGTAGTTTGGATAAAGAGGTTCCTCCAAATATTAGTCTGTGCAATTACGTTGTAACGTGTTGGGATCGAACACCGCGGCGAGGCAAGGATGGTAGTCGGGTCAGTACTTGCGACGTGTTCCTAGCTGTGCTCTGCGAAGTAACCCCATCGGTTGTCAAAGTCATACTGTATCGGCAACCCCGGGCGGAGTCCGTCGACCACCGACGTCGTACTGAAGATATACTGTGTCGGCCACTCGGAAACTGCTATGTCAGCCACTGGATATGTACTGTGCTTAAATGCAACATTGGCACATGTACAATTGGCCGGAATGTGGAGCCTGAAACTCAAACATTCTTCAAAGTTTCACTTTTACCGTTTATCCGGAGACCAAAAATTTTTTTACCCGGAAAAGTAGCGCATACGTACCCCGAAGAGAATAATGATTTTGAATTCATCACACGGTTCGAAATTTTTGACTGGTTTCTTTCCGACACGAATAAAGGCAATGCTCCGGCACGTTAAGTTTTTGAAAAGAAAAAATTTTCCGAAATGTAAAAAAAACACGTTCTTGCGACGATTTGAGAATATGGTACTGTGTAGGACATGTTTCACATACCAATGCGCACCAATTTTGCTGCGGCACTTCCAAACGAGGCCATACATAGTTCCTTTTGGACAAGTTCTTCTATAGATCATTCACTCTTAATGCGATTTAATTTTATTTGGTAATGAAACCATTAAAAAATTGACCACGAAAATATTATAGACGATTTGAGAATTTTCTTTAAAATAATTATTTTTATTCAATGATTAAATGAAAAATTCACATATTTTCTGCTACTCAGCTAGTCAGCTATGTAATTTTCTATAATTTTGCAATATGTACTTTAAATATAAAAGAACAGTATAAGAACGATGTGCGCGTAAGTAAATCAATAAACTTAATAGAGCAAAATCCTGCGGCATTGCACCGATTTGAATAAAACCTTTTGCATTGTCTTGCTAAAGATGTGTAATGAAAAGTTGAAAAAATCTTTTCGATAATCGTTATTAATTCTTTTGAACAAAGAATTCTGAAAAATGGATTTTAAAGTTGAATGACTGAGACAAATGAAGTCCTTTGGAGCTGCCGATTATAAATTTTAAGTTAAGCAAATTCAAAATGGCGGCGAAGCTTTGTTTTTAACATTTATTGAAAAAAAACTAATAATTATTTATTAATGTTTGCTATTTATATTCTTCGAGAGAATATTTCTTCAAGCATCTGCTCTGAGGCATCGAAAACTGCTGCAGCTGTCAACATTTTTCCTTTTATCTGATATAAAAGAAGTTTTCTTGTTCGATTACATATGTGTTAAAGGGAAGAATAAACCTATAAAATAATAAGAAAGTTGAAAATAAAAATTTTTATCGGCTGTTTAATCGAAGATCCAAATTTTCGACAATTTTTTCAACAGTTTTGACACCAAAAAAATTATTTAATAACCCGATATCTTTAAAATTTTAGGTATATCCTTCCGACAGTACCATAAAGAGAAACCCCTGCAAATTTCAGCCCAATTGGCCAATAACTTTTTAAGTTACAGCAAAGGGCAGTTTTTGAAAAGACAATTGCAAGATAATCACGTTTGAAGATTCGTTACGGTATAACTATTAGTTTCAGTCACTTGCCGATTAATCGGCGATTCCTGGCCCACGTAATAAACGTAGTAAGCGTAGTAACGTAGTAACGTAGTAACGTAGTAACGCAGTAATTAGCCTTTCCAGAATTCACGGGACAAAAAAATATACAAACCTATTGTGAGAGAAACATTGATCCGACCCAAGCGCTCCGACTACCTGATTAATGACGGTATGCGGACTCGGACATTTTTGACAATATCTCCATGAATATTTAATATTTTCCTCTTTACAGTATATTTTGAACATATTATACATTCAAGATATAAAAGAAAAAAATAGATTTTTTGGAAATTCTAAAGGTATCTCCCCCCTTAATTCGAGTATATTACGCACACAAAATGGTTTATGCGTTTTTTTTTAAACGATCGACAGGAACAAATTGGTTCTACAAGCAAATAGCTTATACAATTTACAATAAGAATGCTTTTACGAATTTTCCCTCTGTTTCAGTATGCAAATATTGGGATTTGAATCTCTTCATGTTCTATATAATCTTAAGATATGTAAAACAAACGAAAGTTCAAAATGTTATTTTTTGTTAAGTTTTACCGAGTAAACAATGGTCATGAATGTTAGAAATGTCTGCCTCAAGTTTACAAAGCATGTGTCTCAAGTTTTTATAGTTACATGTTACTTGAAGTTTGGTAAAAGCTGGGAACATGCAGTCTTTTTGTAAATATAGAAAATATTTCGAAAAGTTCAGTTTTTTGTTTGTTTGTAATGCGAGCGGGTGATCCTGTGAGGTCTTCTCCTAGCACTCAAGCTATGAACTTCACTGTGTCACACTCGTCATTATTATAGACTCCGTATGCTCCCGTGCAGAAATCGCCCAACTTATTCCCAAGTTCCGATCTGGGCCTGATCGGATATTCCACATGTGACCGCGAGGGGACCGATAGCGTGGCTCGCGTCGGAACCATGTCGGGTCGGGTTAGGTTAGACAAGATTATGTCAAGCTTTCTGTTGTCGTCGTGATATTGTTTTGTTTACATCGAAATTAAAATGCCAAAAGCGAAAAGTACATTGCGAGTTCGACTTAAATTGCATGAAAAAATTATAGAATTATAGCGACAATATGAATTTTCAAAAGATCTAATAATTTTTACCTTTTTTGGAATATTTTTGAAAGATTCTTCAGATATTCATATTGTTAAGTTCGAATGTCATACATTGCGAAATTAGTGACTTTTGTAATTAGGGACGTCCGACTTCATTTCTTCCTCTCAAACTGCACGAAAATAACTTTTATTCTTGAAGTTGTGCGTCAACTTCCTATGCATTCACATTACTTGAAAAGATTACTTTATTCGAAATAAATGAATTTCTTTATTAGTAACATTATAGATTAAATGCTTTTAATATTTTTTCGAACAGAACCTCATTTTTAAAATCTCATTCCACGTGCCCGATTTGCGTTAGTGAAACAAAAGACATTCCAATATAATAATAAAAATATTCAAAAATATTTGTAATTGAAATTCATTTATGAATTATGAATTAAAAATTTTACTAATTCTAGAAATAAAAAATTAAATTGGCCATATCTGGGCCAAATTGAGCCCCCATTTTGGATGCCCAGAACTGAATTCTCTTAGGTAGAGCGTGTTATCTACGTTCTGGCGCTAGACAGATTGCCCTATCAAGCCCACATTTTTCCCGATCGGGGCCGACCGGCGCCCCACCAAAATTTCTGCACGGGTTAGGAGGTCAGATGTCTTTTTTAAGGGGAGCTACAGTTCCAGTTGGGTTCTGTGACCACTAAAGCCCCGGCAAAGTAAATAGAACAATTTCCGTTAGTACCGGGTCAGGAACGAAACCTCAATCGTCCTGTAAGGAAGCCAAGTGCCTAATGCTCTGTCGCCTAAGGATTTTTCAGGTTACGTCTGAAACTCATATAATGTTGGTCGGATTTCTGTCCGTGCATCTGTCTCTCGTGTAGCACTCTTAGCCCTACAATATTTGTACAAAAAATTAAAATTTGACTTGTATGTCAATCAGCCACTGTATACTCGAGAAAAAAGTAATCTGTTTATCTATTATGTTTTTTAATTAACAGTAATTAAAGACTATTAAACATAAGGAAAATTTGAAATTTCGCTTTTTAGACCACTCACCTTGAGGATGGATCATATAAAAGCTATTACCATTATAATTGCGGAGTCAAATCCCAAACGTAGTTAACGCTTTATTATTTCGTATGACAAGGTAGCCTATATATATATGTTCCAGGTACCATAAAATTACTTGATAGTCTAGGAGCAAGGGGGGTTTTCGTGGCCCTTCAATGTCCGTGAGGGAACCTAAGTTATTTTTATGTATTTTGCCCTCCTGAATCCGATTTTCGAAGGTGTCAAGCCGTAAGTGGTCAAATTAAAAAGTTATTAACAAATTAATTGTTTAAACGCTCATAACTTTTTACCTATTTAAGGTATTTTATTTTTTTATAAATATTGACCGCAACTGAAAATATCGCAATGTTAATTAAACAAAAATCGTCCGTTTCCAGACGATCTAATTGTTTAACGGCTTCCACGCTTCCTCCCTAGTGTGCTGAGGTTATTAAATGATCACCAAATGATTCTACAGTCCAAGACAAATAAATCCGTTTTTTTAATGCAAAAATATTGATTAGAACCGGAGCTAAGGCGATTTGAATGAACGAGAAATCCGTCGACGCTTGACGACCCACTAGGCCACAAGCGCGGCGCCCGCGCCGCACTCGGTCGCGCTCTTCGTGCATTCTACGTTTTTATTTTATACAATTGATACATTTACTCATTGTCGGTCTCTCGTAGGGATTTTATATGTTTTATATGTCGCGGTGACAAAAGTCAACATATAAAATCCCTACGAGAGACCGACAATGAGTAAATGTATCAATTGTATAAAATAAAAACGTAGAATGCACGAAGAGCGCGACCGAGTGCGGCGCGGGCGCCGCGCTTGCGGCCTAGTGGATCGTCAAACGTCGACGGATTTCTCGTTCACTCAAATCGCCTTAGCTCCGGTTCTAATCAATATTTTTGCATTTAAAAAAAACGGATTTATTTGTCTTGGACTGTAGAATCGTTTGGTGATCATATAATAACCTCAGCACACTACGGAGGAAGCGTGGAAGCCGTTAAACAATTAGATCGTCTGAAAACGGACGATTTTTGTTTAATTAACATTGCTATATTTTCAGTTGCGGTCAATATTTATAAAAAAATAAAATACAGGTGTGTTCCTCTTTGAATAGCTAACATTTTGGTATGTTTCCGGAGTTTTAACTTGCATAGGAAAAAAGTATTAGCCTTTTAAACAATGAAATTTTCCGTTCGCATGGGTTTTCCTTGGTTTATTTTCAAAATCTCTGGTTCTAATAAACATTTTTTTAATTTGAAAAACAAGCTTATTTTTTATTAAATTTGTGATCATTTGATATGTCGCAGGGCCCTGTACCTTAAATAGGTAAAAAGTTATGAGCGTTTGAACAATTAATTTGTTAATAACTTTTTAGTTTGACCACTTACGGCTTGGCACCTTCGAAAATCGGATTCAGGAGGCCAAAATACATAAAAATAACTTAGGTCCCTCACGGACATTCAAGGGCCACGAAACCCCCCCTTGCTCCTAGACTATGATATCCTTCGGAAATGTCTAGAAAGACGAAAAACATAATATGATATATAAAGAAAAATTACACTTTATGAAGAATTTGTAATAACTAGTTCAAAAAAATTTCTCTCAGTATTTATTGAGAATTGCTCATTTTTCTTGAAGTTTACACAATAAGGCAATATATAACCTAAATTTGGTTTTCAAATGTTTCTCTCTTATCACAAAATATAGACAGATGATGTTTACGAAAATACAGGTAGTGGATGCTATTTAATGCGAGGCGTCATTTAAAACCCGACATAATGAATACTTTTCATGGAAAGTATGAGTAGATAATCCACACGATTTAGTTAACTTTAACGATCGTTTACAATTGTGGAAAGTATCACATTTTTCTCTGGTGGTAAAGTATAAGTTATACGAAAGTTTCGACTAATATCATACTATATTTGACAAAAGCCTGTTACAATCGTGATAATTCAACTCCGAACATTATAAAGCTTCTAAAGGTAATTTAATTTCCAACAACGTACTTAAGAGCTATGTTGATAGTAATTTAAAAACTGTATTGAAGTTTTCTTAACAACGATACCTTAATTAATTTGGCATTTATTGCAAAATTCATCTTTCGTGCAATGTTTTACAATCAAATAATGATTTCTGATTGATTTCTCTCTCTATTATTTTTAAGGAATTTATTAAAATGGGTTGGTGGAATTTACGTGTCAGATCGAACGCGTTAACATTTTTGTTCAACCTTTTGAATACATCACACAAATAGTCTTTGCCGTAGAGAGCCGGTCTTTACAAAAATAGTTCTTATTATGTTTAATAAGCTAAAGCTTAATAAAATATATGTCAAGCTCAGTGTTAGCTGTCTCTGTATTTTCGCGGTGTAGTTGTCGACTGTTGCTGAACAAGACGAACTAGATACCCCGCTGAGAGTCAAACTATCTCAATCGGATTGATTAAAAATTAGCTGAATCAATTTATTTATATAATTAGAGGAATGTGAAGAAATATTATTGGAAATTGGTTAATATTTTCAGTAATAATACAATATAATTGTTTAAGGGCATACAAAAGTACATACAATAACCAATATTCAAATACACTGAACTACCGATAGAAGTACTTTTTCGGGCATGGCTTATAGTGGCCTTCAACATAAATCGAGAAAATCTAAACGTAAAGATTCAGGGACACATGAACAATTCCTGTTGGATTTGGGGACATTTAACAGTTGACGCAACTAACGCGCTGAGAGCACTGCCCTAATGCTGATTGTCACGCTTAACTAAACACCGCGCCTCTCTCGGTCCCGCGGTCCCCGCAAACAAAATGCATATAACTTAAATTCTAGGAGTTGCTATTCTATTTAAGTACATATCGAATGGTATTTCATGAAATATCACGCTGTACTTCCCGCTGAAATTTTAGGTACATCGATATTTTCAATTGCGAATTATTCGCTTTTTAAAACATGCAGGAAAACGAGGTTTTGGAGACACTTTTGTTAAGCTTGAACTTTCAAGGTCTCTTAAATGCAACGCAGTTTTCCAAATTTCGAAGTATGACATTTTTCACTAATTGCAGATCGTTTTCAATAAACATAGCATCTTTGAAAGCAATAAAGATAGGAAGTTGTTTTATTGCTTGAAAGTTCTGTAACGTGATTGAAGGACACTTTAAGAAAATGAAATTAGATCAATATTTCGTCAAATAATCCTTTACGAATATTTCAAAGTTTAAATGAGAGTAGCGACAGTAAAATAAGGGTCAGAAAAATGTATCTATTTCACAGCAATAAATATAACCTTCCTCGTGAGCTCCCTATTGTTTTCCAGCTCAATTTGCGAAGCTTCAACAGTCGAGGCTTCAAAAAACTGCCAAACCTTTTTTCCAACACCTTTTTTTCTGTTCAGTTCGGGAGACTTTGAACATTTACGTGTATCTTCACTCACAGAAAAGAATGAGTGGATTAAAAAAAAAGTTTATTCAATCGACTATGTTTGTTGAAACTAAAAAATTTGATAAGCGCAAACAAATCTATGGTTATTTTTCAAAAACACAACAAGTTAATTTGTGAAATTTAAAGTAAATATTTATTTCAGCATGTTTATTTTATTTAACCAAATAAGTGTGTTGAGCGGAATATACAGTCTGTCAAGTTAAAGCGTGGGTGGCTTTACTCGCAGTCGGTAAGGTGTATCGACATGATTTTGGTGTCAAAATATTAAGAAGAGCTCCCT
>NC_046658.1:48667829-48669579 GCF_010883055.1 Belonocnema kinseyi | reverse complement strand
TGAAAGAGGGAGCTCTTCTTAATATTTTGACACCAAAATCATGTCGATACACCTTACCGACTGCGAGTAAAGCCACCCACGCTTTAACTTGACAGACTCTATGCATTATTTATTGGAAAATTATTTGTTTAAAGTAACAAGTATAATTAAGTTGATTCAACCAAATACTTCCACTAACTACGCGAAACATACTGAAAGAGATGATTAAAAATGAGTGCCAGGAACACCTTGGCACTAACAATGTGAACTTTTTTTCAAAAACTGGATTCTGTTACAGTATACTGAACATTTTAAACGTGTGTTGCTTAAGATTCAATTAAAAAAAAAGATTTTCCTAATGTTTCATTGCTTGAAATTTTAAATAATCTTGTATTAGTGTTTGTCAACTTCATGAATTTCATACGAGTAAATGTTAAATCTTCACCATTTTGAATAATGGAATTTTACAAAAGACCAAAAACTGTTTTGGAATTGTTTTGTTTTTCGAAAATACCATTAATAAATTTGGAAAAATTCATTTTTGAATAATGTTAACAATTAAAACATAGTTAAAGAATAACAAATTGTACTTTACTTTCTTTTACAAGACGATTCAGAATTTCTACAAAATATAAACACATATTATAACGCTAAAATATAACTTTTCCAATTTAAAAGTAACTTCTAATGTATAGATTCATAATTGAAGTGTTGAGAAAAACACGTTGTTCAGAAACAGTTTACCATTTTCATGTAAATCATTCAAGATGTTCGAGGTTAAAATTTCACGGTTTTTGAAAACCGGCTCTCGATAGCTATTAAAAATCTAACTTTCCAGTATAAAAAAAATCCGAGAATTAGTGTCATAGTATCTCACTGAATTGGATGATTTTTCGTCAAAAGGTTAATAATTGGGCAGTTTTTTCTTTAAGTGAAAAATAATAATTTCAAGTAATATTATTCCTGATATTCAGAAAATAAATATAATAAAAAGCAGTTTACCAAGTTTTTTTATACACTGATAACTACAGATTTTAGATTTAAATTTAATTGGAACTTTGGTGCTGGAAGAATTAACAAATAGTTTTATTTGAGAGTTTTTTCTTCTTCAAAAACACAATTATTTTAAAATTTTGCTGTATTTGAAAAATGTAAACAAGAGGAATATGGTCAGAAATAGGTAGATAAACAAAAAAGGTAATAGAAGTGTCGATGAAGCCAGCTCTACATTACAAATTTCATTTTTTTAAAGACAATAACAAACAGTAATTCCAGTTTAAAAACATAATTTTTTGAAAACTTGTCTTGTTAAAATGCTCAATTTTTCTTTGTCTTTTTAGTTATGCGAAAATAATAAATAAACAATGGAGAGAATAATTATTTAAACAAAATCTTTCTTTTTTTGTGAATATACTTTTTAAAGTGAAACAGATATTCCATATATTTTTCATATTTTGTATGTTGACTATATTAAATGCAAATTTTCCTTGAAGCAGTTAACTTAGTCGATAAGATAGTTATAACTTGTAGAATTCCGTATAATAAAACCAAAAATCCAACGAACACATTTGTACAACCACCATAAAATACTCCTGTTATAAGTTGAAAAAAATCTCGGTACCAAAATAAAAAAGAGGAAAGAAAAATGAGAAGGCAACGAACCGAATCCACTTTCTTCTCTTTATTATTTCTGTTATTTTTACTTTTTATTATTATCAAATCACAGTAAAACAACATATGTAAGAAAAAATTTGAGCAGGTAGGAAAAGCT
>NC_046658.1:48645410-48667819 GCF_010883055.1 Belonocnema kinseyi | reverse complement strand
CTCTGATAGCTGAGAATCAAGTGAGAGTCAAATGACAAATTCTTTGAAAAACACACATGAAATATTTGTCATAAAAACATCAGAAATAGAGGAAGTAAAAAAGATCAAGATTCATGAAACCTCACTGTTAAATGTAATTAATATTACTACCATAACTCTTGTTTAAATTACCTAAATAAATTTTAATATTAATATATAAATCTTTCTTTTAATATAAAGAATTTTAATTAATTTTCTTTTATTACTTTCACTACGTAACATTTTTACTTCATCCCAGTCAAACTTATGGTCGAAATCAACAAATTCCTTTGTATGTCTGGCAAGAACATTCTTATAACCTTGTCCCAAATGATTCTTGGTTTTAATTTCAGAAATTCTATACATCAACTTGATTACTAGATAATAAATAGTATTTGTAATTTGATTTTAATCTAATTTAGATTTCTTAAATTTTGAGATAGCTATAGGTTACAATAAGTTGCTCAAACAATTAAGTTTGTTATATTTCATTAATTCCTACCTCACTGAGTAAAAAGTAGACAAAAACTGAAAAAATACAGAAAAAAACGTATCTAACAGAATATTATTATATTAAAAACCTCAGAACACATTGCTACTTTCTTTCTATATTCTAAGAGAACATTTTTAGAAGACAAAATAAATAATTTATACAATTTATGACAATACCTTATTATCACTGGGAAGGAGTATTTCACATATGAAGGAAAACTCCAAAAACTAGTTATTAGCCCTAAAAAATCATAAAACCCACTTCTCCGCTTATAGAAGTCTACTAAGCCCCCATAGTACAGACTTATGGGCATGATATTAAAATATAATTATATATTTGTATTTAATAGCTTATTGTTAGGAGAAATATTCAGTTTCAACTCGATTTACCTAATGTTGACCATTCTGAGTTAAATTTACAAAAACACTTATTTTTTCGTTACGTGGAAATACGTGCTAAACTTTATGGGGCTTGCGGAACCTCTAAATAGTCTTAGTAACATGTTTAAAAAAAATTTTTTTTGTCTTGTAGATTCAAATAATTATAAGGGCCTATGCCTTCAAATTCTTCAAAAAATCGCATCGCCATACTCCAGGGTTACCCTTAATTGTAATAAAATATTGTAAGTAGCTTCGGAATCGTTTTATTTTTTTGAAAAATACCATTGTTAAAAAAAGTCAAGAATTAGGATTCACCCTTATGAAATTCCTAATTGTAAATAGATCATATACTCTTCAGCTAGGAACAGTAGGATCCTTCTTGTCACTTGATGTTTCAATGAAGTTTTCCTGCTCAAGAAATTATTGTTCGTAACTTTAATTCAGTTCATACTTCAATTCAGTATTTTACGTAGTAAGCCTTAATATCTCATTTTATTTTACTCCAATATCGTTAATTTTTTCGTTTGATATTTTATATATACATATATTGCTGGGGAAAAATTTCTTTTTAATATCTACGGATGGTCTGGTTCCATATCTAGATTTCTATCCCACACTTGAATCGCTAAGAGATAATCTACCAATATCTGGATATACTATTTTAATAAAGTTTTTCCCGTGCAAGTAGGTAGTTACAAAATAATTAATTGCATTTTTAAGAGCAAACATTTTTAAGTCACTGGTTCTTTTTTTTTAAACAAAAATAGCACTTCTTATAACTGTCCAAATTTAAAAAAACTTCTTGTTCTGAATTTTATTTTTCAGAAAGGTTCTTATCCACCATAACAATGTTTCAAACTGGTGTTTACGGGTTGTTTTACAAAATTTGTAGAATGTGGAGTATGACTTCTTTCTTAAAATGGAACTTTAAAAAATTAGATAAAGTATTTTTTATCTGCATTTAACGCCAAAATGGGACGATAATATTAATTTTAGAGGTAAAGGATTACATTTGTAATCTCTATAAATTGAGTGGTCGGGAAACATAAGAGGTTAACCCTTATTCGGACAACTTTTTAGGAGAACAAAAAAACTGTTCACAGAGTACGTCTTTGAATAGCCTTTTGAGGAACTTGGTTATTTTATTTATGATGGTCAAATGTAACTTTCTCACTTTCTTCAAGAATAATGTCACGTAGGATAGATTAGATAATACTAAAAGTAAAAAAGTGAATTTTGAACATTTGGTGGATTACCCCCTTATACATTTGGCCAGGATATCAATTACTAAATTAGCTGACAAATTTTCATGCTGATCAATATAAATAAAATGTTTTTTAAATAATAATAAAATGTAAATTTAAATGTTGCTTTGACTCGATTTTAGCTACGTTTTTGATTCTAGGCCAAACTTTGCTAAAATTAAGCTCAGATACCCTGGAAGCAAGTATAAATTAGTAGTAATTCAAGTTTTGCATTATATTTTCGGTCTAAAAAAAGTTTTCCTAACAATATTCAATGTTTTTTAAAGCCAAAATTAACTACTTTTTGAGCCCGCGAAAGACCTCTCCATAAGATCCCATGTTTTTTGACACGACTTTAAACAGTGACAATTCAATTTTCAACCTGGAAATGGCCCTTTAAAAGGCATTACGTGAAACAAGACATATTTCTCCGCAAAAAAAAAACAACTAATTTCAATGATTTTTCATCTGATCGATCCAGAAGCCGGACTTAGTAAAATTTCACGAAAGCATTTATTTAACCTATTATTCATTATTAAATCTTTTTATAACTTATAAATTCGAAAAAATATTAAAATTTACATTTGTTTATATTCTAATAATTTATTTAAACGTCTTAAAAATGCATCAAAGAAAACTATTTAAATGTGTGAATTAAAATAATTTTAACTCTAGAGCGGTGGACTGGAATTAATTATAATTTAATTTTCAAAACTTATATTCCACATGAAGGAATTTATATGATTTATTACATATATTTTGTGAACTTATTAAAAGATATTAAATAATATCGAAATAAGAACATTTGTGGGGGATATAAAAAGTCTCTGCGAGGTTATCTGTCAGTACAATTACAGAAAATTAAATACAAAATTTTTATTTGAAGGTGAGTTCTTCTCCATTGAAAAAAGAAGGGCTTATTTAAAATGGTATATTAATTATTACTTTCAAGAAATAGCCCTTGCTCTCATCAATTTTGACTTGAATTTCAACCACAGTTAACAGACTATAGGAGAAGACTGGAGCCAAGGTACCGAGTGAAATATGAAATTAAAAAAGTATATCAAAATATTTGTAGTCGATCTAAACATTAAAAAAAAAAAATACTGGAAAATATTTTGTTAAGCTCTATTTGGAAGTGATACACAGTTTTAGTTTTAATCTTATTTTATTAGGGAACATTAAAAATGTTTTACCTAATCCGGTAATAAAAAATCGCACGATGCACAATTTGAAAAATGTTAGAATTTTACTACCAATTGACACTCTTGTGCTTGTGTGAACAGTGTCACAGGAATCAAATTTACTAAAATTTTTTTTTTTTTTGTATTTTTCGAAGTGATTTTTTCGAGTACTATGCTATAATATGAGTGCTACCGAGTAGAAACAAATCTCAAGGGACAGACTTTTAACATAATTAAGATCCTTTATAAATGGCATATTGAGTTATAGTAAATTATTCAAGACACTTGAATCTTTTCGGAAATTCGCCCTCTAAATGTTGTATTCTTTCAAGTCAGTTTTTTATTTGTGGAATTTCCATGCATAGAATATATCATGTCTCACCAATAATCAATTAATTTAAAAAGGATGCAACGGACAATTAATTAATCGAAGACGAACCTACATCTTTTAACCACCTACTTCTCTTTATTTAGGTCTCTCATATTAGGGTTTTATACGAAGAAAGAAAAAAACAGCTATTACAGCAATCAATTTTGTATCCGCTCCATTGCTCTAATTCTAATTAATATATTGATCAAATGTATTCCTTAATCATTGTCTTAAAAAAATTCCACTTTTATAGTTTTTTCAATTTTCGTTTCTATAACTAATTTTAATAGATCTTAAGGATGAGCAGGTTTTTTCATTGAATAAAATAATAAATGTAACATTTAATTTATGCTTAAAAGCGCTAAAATTAATTAACATATAATTCAAGGACCAACACATATGCACTTATGTTTTTGTTAATAATAGAAATGGGTATATTGCTAATAACCCTGTTTGTACGTGTTTATTATAACACTAGTGATGCTCTTATGAAGTATCAATACAATAATCGTTCCCATTGGTAAATAATTATGGTTACTTGATTTTTGGTGACCAGGGGGCAAATAATTCCCAGGGGAGGTTACAAAATAACGTTTTATCACATTCGGTCAATAGAATTCAGGACATGAAGAATACACCAAAACTTAAAGCATGGGAAAATAATTTCTTTTAAATTATTGTCAAAAACGATCGCAATTTAGTCAGCAGACTTAGATATAATAAACATAAATACCTGAATTTTCAACAGATCATATTTGTGCTCATTCATAACAATAAATGTTGCTTGGAGTATTCATGGAATAGAAAGCTTAGAAGTATATGTTTGATCTTCCTTTCTATCGGTGTCGATCTTGCAGTTTTTCTGCTTCACAGAGAGAGAGAGAGAGAGAGAGAGAGAATTCAAACTTAAATGCAATATGAAAAATATGAGGACAAACTTCAGTCGAGTCTGCGTACACGCGGAAGCAATATGTTGACATTTCTTATGTATAATTGATTAGTTCTATCTAAAAGAATTTAAAAAAATTCTCAAGTTTTTAAAAAAATTCGTATGGATAGCAAGAGGAAGGTCCGAGACTCAGCTGTAATTGGTGCCTAGAGAAACCCAGGGAGGCTTACATTTCGCTCTTTCATAGTATCGCAATATACGCTTATGTGCAATAAAGATTGATCTTTGCTTATCGATTTATTACATATTGATAAGAAGTTTTCAAACGAAAAAATACCCGAAAATTTTATTTTAAATTCGGTGCACAATATACAGCTTGAATACAAAAATACACTTTCACGGAGAACGATCCAAATAGGAATTTGCAGCATAACTTTTTTGAGCACACAAAGTGATACATAGCTAATTCAAAGATATGATAAACTGTGAGCCGCAGGTAGAATTTTCGGTTTTAAAAACAATTTTTAAAAAAATATTTGTTACCTTCATTGGTTCGATTTTTATCATTTTTTGCTTAAATATCATTGTCTTTCTACATCGTGCATTTCTTATTAACTATTTGTCGCCACACTTTTCTGTATTGGTATCGGTATACCTCTTCATCTTTCTTACCGTCAATACATTTCCTCATGCAAGCTCTTTTTTTTCTATGACTTTCAATATCTTTTCGATCAACCCTAACCACTGTCTTTTCCACAACAAATTTTTTAAGGATGCTCGTATTACTGACTTTATCCATTCGTTTTTTACTGCGAACATTGCGCTGGTATTACATGCCAACCGCGCGCTAATTTTACTCTTATCCTTTTCTTTGTATGTTAAGGTCTCGCTACGGTACAGCACCATGGGTGCAAGTACAGAATTTTATATTGCAATTTTCGCCTTATTTAATATATTTTCATCAACACCTTCATCTATCTTTTGTTATTGGTGAATATACTATCAAGATATACGTCCTATAAACGTGTTCCTTATTCTCTTTATCTAAGGCCCATGTTTCATGCTAGTATTAATCTAATAAGCCATGCACGTTCGCTCTCCCGACATCCATACCTTCTTCGTCGAATTTACTAATCATATTATGAACCAGATTTCCTTTTAATTTTCGTACATTGTAATCTTGTTTAAATTTACATTATTTTAAGTTCAGGTGAACTAAATCAAAATGATAATCATTATCGACCGACGGATAAACATATGATCTGCATCTGCATAGGCATAGGTTTATACCACTGAAATATTGCAAATAGTTTAGTAAATACTTGAGTAAGCAATTTTCTCAATCTTTAGCAGAAAAGTGCTTATTTATTTAGAAATAAAGTTCTGTATTCGAAATACTAAGGCGTCTTAAGTGAATCAGTAGTTTGAAACTAAAAATCAGTGGAAATGCTTAGTAAAGAAGTAGGTAAACGGTTTCGTAGAATTTCCTTACTAGATAACTACTATTCAGATTGAAGTAGTATCCTAGATTATATGGCGGATGATAAATTTTAGGTGTAAGGCCATTTACCTTTAAGGCCATGTGATAAGTGGGTTATGTGACCAGATTCCTACCTTAAAAACGGTTTTTTTTTATTTCCTAACTTATTTTCACACGAAGCACCACATTAAGTTGAAAATTTAGGATGCTAAATAAGAAGCACTATGAAAGGTGGATCTGGTACTAAATGATTATAATTAAGAAAAACGTTTTTTTCTTGTCAATAATTTTGCTGTGCTTTTTTTATAATTAAATACATTTAGGACCAGACCCACCTTTCTTAGTATCCAAATTTTCAACTCAATCTAGTGCTTCGTGTGAAAATAAGTTAGGAAATAAGTAAAGTGTCGGTAAGGTAGGAATCTGATCACGTGAACCAATCGTCAAGTGTCCTTCCGCGAAAAAAGAGACCTAACACGCGGTAGCTTGGTTTTAGAGAAGAAGCGATTGAAGAGGCGTTCAAACACAGGAACTCTGTGGAGGGTCTTGCTTTTGCAGTTTTATAATAATTCAAAATTTTCACATATAGGGTTCATATTTTTTATGATGCAAGAGTAAATATAACATTTTCGAATGGTGTGAAAAACTAAAAATCGATTTTTGCAGCGTTAGTTCCCTTTCTTTACAGATGGTCACAGATGACGGTTAATGGTTATGGTGCTTTTATATGAATTTAAGCGTTTCCATTTTAACTACAAATATTAAACAATTTTCATGATGATTTGTTTCACATTCTTTCAATTATATAAATAGATGAATTCAGCTAAATAAAATTGAATTTAACAATGCTTTCTAATTTCAGATTATTTAACGGGCCTTAGTCTGATAAAAATGTCCAAGTTATGCGTTCGAGATAACTCGACTCGCAGCGGGGCGTATGCCTCTTCTCGCTTGGCAGCACTCGACGACTACGCCGCGAAAATAAACAGAAAAATATCACTGGCCGTTTCTGCTATTGTGCTTCGGTTTTAGATTATTAAACAAAATAGGAACAATTTTTGAAAAACCCTGGCTTCAAAACTGAATACATCAAACGCATTCGAATAAATCCCCATAAAATATTAATGCGAAACCAGCTCTTGGCATTTCAAAGCACAGCACTTTTAAAGACTATGATGCTATGAATCAAGTATCTAATTAATAAAAATTTACATGAAATGTGTTTTCTATAAAACATTTAAAGTTGATAAGACTTCATGTTAAACATTATTGAGGCAATAAAAGTACAAATTCACCGACTGTGAAATATTCAGTTCTCGAAGGGAATTTACTCGTATTATTAGAGCAGAGAATATTCTTATGAATTTTTCAACATGTGTTGAGGATGATATATTGATTTACTATGTTATTTTTGGGCTTAGGTTGCTATCCACCATCTTGATTCAGAAAATTTCGATACTCATCCTTACTAAAGAATACCGTTGTTAGGATCGACGTATTCAGCAACTTGCTTATTTAAGTCACGGCAAGTTTAGAATTGCAATGAGTAAATAAGAGTCCTCAGGGAAAAGGTTTTCCACAGGAATTTACTTGAAGAAATTTTTAAAAGATGAAATACACATACACATTTTCATTTTGACATTTATTATAAGCAAATAAAGGAATATAAAAGCAGAATCAATTAAGTTCTACAGATTCACATTCATATTTCGACATTTTGGAAATAGAAAATTTTTACAGTGAATTTTGGTTTTTTGGAGTAACCATACAATTCCAACCCAAATATAATAATTAAGCAATTTTTTTATCTTAACAGGAAGATCTGGCGCTTGATACTGAAGGTACTTTCACCCAGATACTATATAATTCACTTTCTCCATCGAGACATCCAGGTGTTTGAAAGCCAAATTACACGTTGTAAATGTCAGATCACACATCGTCAATTATTTATAAATTTCGTGCGAGGAATTTAATGGACTGCAAATTGAATGTGCTGGCACAGTACTCGATACTTCATTGCCTACTTAAGGAGAATCAGTCTAAGAAGAAGCGGACAAGCGATATCAAGCAAAAAGAAAAATTTAACGTCAAATTTGTTAAAAATCTTAATTCTACATGCCAAGAGCCGTGCATAAAGAAAATCAAAAGAAAAGCTACCGTTATATGTTTCTAATGTACCCAATGTTTTCGATTTTTTACTTTTATTATTAAATCACTTTAATGAGAGTTATATCCCCGAAACAAATTTAACCTAAACAAAAGTTTCCAGTCTAAGGGTCTTAACCCCACTCAATATCACTATCTCATCCCCTTTTCCACCATATGATTGCTTGCTTAAAATTTGGAATTTAGATCTTGCGGACTTTCAAAAATTACGTCTGTCATCTAAATTTAAAGGAAAAAAGTAGAAACGTGGTACAACTCGTAAACTGATGTCAAAGTTTTATCAAATAAAATTTCCTAATTTTAAAGTGTCCAAGAAAACGTTTTTCAAATTTTTTACTACATTTCATTCCGATTTAGGGAATTAAAACATATATGAATGATTTACATTTTATTATTTAATCTTAGTACAAGTGACAAAGGAAAAATTGAAGATTGGAACATATTGCAATTATAAGCTTTTAATGTTTGGGCGTTAATTGAATTGACTGTAAATGTCTTCGATACACTTGTATAGGAAATAGATAATAAATGTACTACGATACGTAAAGTATGGAAACATAAACACCCGTATTTAAAAAAGTTGTGGTCATTCCTAAAAACTTGGAAAATGTTCATATCATTTCGCTTGTGAAATTGGGCGCGCATCCGTTAGATCGCGCGCTTTGCACCCGTTCTTAGTCTGGTACTGCTCACTAATTTTTATTCTCGGCTATCCTAAACACTGTATCATTTAAATAAATTTATACTATTAAAATTCATAATATGTATTGATACTGAAACATACTCTTATATATTTTCATTTTCTTGTTCTTATAATGAGAAAATATGCATCACATAAAAAAACAATTATGTTAATTAAAGTTTTATTCCACTTAGAGCCCTTTTTACAAAAACTTAATTTGTTTATTTTCAATGTTATTTTTTACGATTTAAACAAAAAATACGCATTCTGCGTATGTTTAGGTTAGCAACTCTTGCCTGATACTTTTAATAATTAAGTTTTACAAATAAAACCGAAAACCACAAGTCCTGTAAAAAATGAATAACAACAAATTCGTAGAGGTTTTTGAATGGATAATTTTGGTACAATCATATTTTTTTCTCATCTGACAGAGCTGGACCGCAAAATGGTTTTTTTGTTACATTCTCATCATTTTTGATTGAAGAAGTATTAGAATTGTCCTAAATCTGACACCTTTTTATAACGTATCTGTCTCTTTCTGCCTGTTTATTTGTCCGCCCGTCCGTCTGTAAACACGATAACTCTGAAAAAACGGATCAAATCAATTTTTGGTACACTTTTTTAGGGACTAAAAAAAGCACGAATTCGTTAACCAGCCATTTTGGTTGAAAATTATAAAATTTAGAATATTAAAAAAATTTTGGGACTATGTTTTTTTAGATTTCAAAATTTTATGTATGTCTAGCCGTGGTACTCAGAAAGCCAACCAATTCATTGAATTACTTTTTTTGATAAAAAAATTAGAATGCCGGATGAACGACTAACGAACTAAGTGCATTAAGGTAACGTAAATGGCAGTGTAATGGCAGAGGTCACGCAGAAAAATGGATGGTACCAAAATAGGAGGGTCAAAATTTACAGAGCCAGACAATCCTTCTATACTTTGTTTCCTAAGAGAAGATCCTCAAGGCGCGCTTATGGGTCGGCGTTTCTGGATGGAGGAGTGTCCTTACCCGTTTTTTTCATGCGTAGTTTGTGAAGTTCTCTTCTGATTGGTCCCTTGCTCTTAATTTTATATTTATTTCTTTCGTTGAGTTTTTTTTCTAAAATAGTTTAAATGACCTTTACGAGATGTTAGCTATAAAAGAAAAGGGCCTCACCACACGTAGGGCTCGAGTTACAGGGGTCTACGGTAGCCACTTGAGTTCTGGACTCAGTCGCTCTTTTTTGTAATTAAAAAGTTGAACATTAATCATTAATAACTGCAATCCCCAACTTAAAAGTGATATATTCAGAATGTTCGAATTATTTTGATTCCAACTATATGTAATTTGTTTATAAAGTTTGAGAATTGGCGAAGTAAGCAATATGAAATTAAATATTGAGCTAAAATTTCTGCGATTAAACTTCTTCAAATTTTCAACTTTTCTAGGCAAGCAATGTAGTATTGGAATAAAAAAAATTCGTAGATACAGATTATGCTATTTTCAAATCGCTAATTGCAAAGTTTAAATTCTGCACATTTCCTTACTTTGACCTGCTGTGGACCAAAGACCCCTGCTGGGGTAACCTTATTAACAATGAGTTTGGTAAGCAAACAGACAAGTAGTAGAAAACATAAACCAGTGTCGTAAATCAATCAAAGAAAATAGTTTCTGATGAATTTAAAGAGGTTCACTCAATTTGGCTGAAACATCTCAACAAATCCCTTCTTCTTGACAAATTGAATAATGGGCCGTGTGAAGAAAACCAAAATTGGTCGTTCTAGAGGATCTTCTCTCAGGGAACACAGTATATATGGTCGAACGGTCCTTCCACCATTTTTTCTACACAGTTAAATATACTTTAATTTTATGGCCAGTCTCACTTTTATAAGAACATCAGACTCACTATCAGGGATAACTGAGGTATTCCTTTCGTTATGGTCAATACGAACATCTTGTTCTCATCCATTTCGACCATCTACAAAGGAGCAGATAAGCAATCGCATATGGTTAATTGCTTGATTTTTGTGTGTCAATCATGCGCGTGAATATTTAAAGGTCACCTAACCACCATGCATCTGTTCTGGATTTAATTAAGCCACCTTATTCTGCAAGTACCGTTTTTAAATAACTAATAGTAATAATAATGTTTTACATAACTAATGTGACATTTGAGATATTTATTTCTAATCGTTTTGAGGTTAGTGTAAGTTTGCACTAGATTCTCATTATTTCAGTAATCCCTGTTAATTCCATCATTAATCTTTTTAGCCTAAACTTGAATTGTATTTATTAAATCAAAATTAGATCTTTAATTTTCAGTTCTAACATCCTCCCACCCTTGAGACCCATGAGATTCGTCTAGGGACATATGACAGGCCCAAGGTCATTGAAAAATATATTTAGAGGTAATTAATCATCAGGGACAGATCCACTTTATTTATGTTTCTTTATATACTTATTTACGATTAAAAGAAAATTTATATCTTCAGTTGAAAATTAATCTTCTTCTTCAGAATTTTTCGGTTTTTTGATCAAAAATAATTTTTTCTACCTAAAATTCAACTATTTTGTTTAAATTGTATATTTTTGTGTTGAAAATTCTATTTTTTAATGTAAGAAATTCGTCTTTTTGTCTTGGAAATTCAGCAGTTTGGTTGAAAAATCCAATATGTGATAGGAAATTCAAATTTTTTGTAGAATATTTGTTTTTTTGTATTAAAAATAATTTTCTGCAATGAAAAATTCATTTTTTGAAATCCAAATTTATCTTTTGTATTTCGTTGGAATTTTATTTTCAAAGTCAAAAAGTAAATGCTTTAACTTAAAATTTAACTACTATTTAATTAAAAATTCACTTTTTAAAAGAAACTTCATATTATCGTATAGAAAATTCGACTATTTGTCTGGAAAATTCAACTGTTTCGCGAAAAAATCATTCTTCCTAATTTAAAATTAATCTTCCAATGAAAATTTTCTATTGTTGTTTAAAAATTAATCTTTTTAGTTTGTAAATGTAGCAAAGCAGTTCGAAATTCATATACTTTCTTAGAAATTCAATTGTTTTGTGATTCAGAATTTTCGCAGACAATTCATATCTGTAGTGGAAACTTACACATTTTTATTAAAACTTCCCTTTTAGGGAAAATGAAATTTTGGTTTGAGCTTTCTTATTTTCGGGTAAAAAATTATATTCTTTCGTATACAAAGATCGTGGTTGTCTTTGAAATTGAAGAATTTAGTGGGAAAGTCGACTATGCAGTAGAAAATTCAACTTATTGTAAAAGATTACTTTTTTTTTATTAAAAATATTTTTTAATTTTCAGGATATTACATATTTTCTGTGGGTTTAGTATACTTAATGGTCCTTGAGTAAAAAGTTACCTGGTGATACTCTCTATAAAGTAGGTTGCAAATTTTATGGGAGGGGGTGGATCTAAAAACTTAAATCTAGTAAGACAATCCAACTGTTTGGGTGAAAGTTCTTTTTTTTTATTGAACAGGCTACTATTATGTTCTAGGTTCAGAATTCATTTCGATTAATTAAGAAATCTATCATTCGGTTGATAACGCAACTTCTTAGCTAAAATTTTATTTTTTAGTTGAAGGTTTATTTCTTTGGGTGAAAATTTAACCATTTTTATGAAAATTCCTTTCATGTCGGGTTGAAAATAAATCTTTTACAATAACAGTTAAACTATTTAATTTGTGATGAAAATGAAACTTTGTTAATAATTTGTTTTTATTGTTAAAATTCGGTTTATCGGAACATGTAACTACTTTATGTTCTGTATTATGTATATTATATAAGTTGGAAAATCGTATTTTTTATAGAACAATAATTTTCTTGGTCGCAAATTTAAGTCTTTGGTTGAAACTCAAACTATTTGGTAGAAAATTATATTTGTCTGTTGATAGTTCTACTTTTAGATTGAGTATCTTGTTAAAAATGCATTTTTTTTAAACTTACTGTCTTGGTTGAAAATTTCACTATTTTGATGAAAATTCGTTTCATGTTTGTTTGAAAATTAATCTTCTGAACTGATAATTAGATTAATTCATTTTTGATAGAAAAATTTATATTTTTATCTGAAACTTCAAATCTTTGATTGAAAACTCAAGCATTTCATTTTTAATTAACTTTTATGGGGTAAAAGTACAGTGAAACTCTGAGACGGTGCCGGTTATAAAGTTGGAGGAGGTGATGAGTTTATCAGGTAAAGTCCCGTTATGGCTACAAACGATTTTGTTTGTATACGTCTGTGTGACCACCGTCCACTTCCCGCAGCTCCTATTAATCCTACTTGCTGCGCGGCTTCAATTCCTGGAAGGACGATATCAGAAGCCCTATCTCAGAGTTTTACTGTAGTTATTACACAGATTGTGAGTAGAGTGAATAAGGTTTGAAACAAAATACCTTGGTTACAAATGGACCCAAGTGGGGAATCTCACATGGCGACTCTGTGAGGCACTTCGCTTGATGTGGTTGTTGTAGAGACGAAAATTTTGGACAAATGCATGTCAAAAATCAAGCACATAGCGCGAGTGTCACGATGAGAATGTGTACATCAAAGCCTACATAGCTTTGAGAAACTAAATCCTTAACTATACTTGATTATTCTAATAGAGATCTTGTTGATAAATTTTCATTCAAGCATTGCAAGTGTAAAGGATACATTTCCGAGCGCAAAACGCGAGAATGAACAGACATGCGCCCTAGGCGCCCTCAGCCCTGCAAATTCGTGAAGTTTTTGCGATAATTTTTTAAAGCTTTCAAAAAGCCTGGTTTTTATCTCTTGCCTTTTCTAATATAGTGTGTTGTTCGGCTTAAGATTTTCGTTGTTGTTTGTTCTTTTATAATGTTAAAAATTCTATAACTCTGATCATATTTTTTAGACGAATAAATCCGCAAGGATAAATTTTGCAAACCAATACCGCACAAATAGCTACAAATAGCCTAACATGAAAGTTTTGAATCTTGCCAAAATTGCGTCATAAGTTGTGAAAATGAACTAACTTTTTGAATTTCCATACGAAATATTTGTCTGACAAACTAGTCCTTTTTTTATGGTTTTGAAAAAGTGTGCCAAAGCACGACAGCCTGCAGATTAGAAACTAAAGAAAGACTACAAAGTCAAATTTTACATAAAATCAGTATCGTCGCATTAGGATTCTCATTTTGCGAAAGTTTTGCAAAAGTAACAAAATTTTATGACTAAGGGTGATGTAATATTAATATTAATATGGGAATATTAAACCATTTTATCCAACATCTTGCAGGAATAATGAAAATTTAATTAAAAGCGGGTAAAAGTTGTCATTGATCGCAAAGCATTTACAGTGTCATTCCATTCATTCACGCGTTACGTGAAATTCGCATTTCATGAAGATAATGTTGAAACTATGCAAGACCGAATATGTGTCCATATTTCATTGCTTTAAAAATAATTATTATAAATGTATGAATAAATTGCAAGGTATAGTATACAATTCATCGTCATGCAACGATACAAATTACATGGTAGATGTTAAAAAAGACATACTGAAAATAATTATTGAAAACACGGTATCAGGTAGAGAGAAAATCAATTTGCACTGAGAGAATTAAATTGTTTTTTATTGGTTATACGATTAGTTTCAGTTTGTATGTCTTGAAACAGAAAGTTGTAATTTTATAATACACATCTGCATTTGAATTTTTCAAATTCGAGAGAGAGTCTGAATTTAACTGATCTAACCGGATCAGACGTTTTGAAATTAAAATAAGACATCATAATTGAAATTTGTAGTAAGGCATTACATATTCCAAATATAAAATTGTGAAAAGTTTTCATTATAAAATTTTTAAAAATAATAAATTTAGAAAATTAACGAATAATGGAATCAGAGCCCAACGATTCCATTTTCTTTTTCTTTTTGTCGAAACAGATTAATTCATTCCTAATGTATACAGTCAATCGAGGCAATTTGTTAATTATTGTCGAATTGTTAAAACAATTTTTAAAAAATCGTGAAGGGCCTAATGAAACTAAGAGTACTGAAAGTGTCAATATCTACCATAGGGCAAATTAGAGAAAATTGATTGGGGAAAGATTTCGCCAGATTATCGTTATGCTGGGACACAGAAGCATTTGGGGAAACTTTAAAATTATCTTGCTAGAATTTATAACTATTTTGTGTGTTTATTAAAAAAAAATTGATGTCTCTTATTATTTTTGACAGAATACCCAACGTTGACTAAAACGAGCCGTTGCTCAAAGGAAGTTAAAAGAGGAAAAAGAACGTAAAAGAGGTGACTGTTTTGACGGAAAATACTCGAAAACGAAAACATAGTTATCAGGTTTTCGCGCAGTGGTTAGAGTTTTGAGTTTTTTAAAAAGTTTTTCCAAATGCCTCTATTTCGCCGAATCACGCAAATTTTGGTCAATATTTCCTCAATTAATTTTCTTGGTGAAAATAATTAAAAATCGAACATTCCGAGGTGAATCGCTACAACTTTGATACATTTTATATACATTTAAAAATATGTGACATTGATTAGTTTCCTTACAAAGATATACGTACAGTAGATATTATATACTAATATAGTCATACCGATACCTGCACTCTGTTTTTTGGCCCCTTGTTTTAGTAGGCATATTTACGCAACAAAGAACAGACAGGTTAAGTAATATTTATTACTATCTGGTTTCATATATTATTTAAAAATATTTTGAATTCTTTCCAATTCCTTTGTATTCACTTAAATTCCCTCAAATGTTCACAGAATTAAAAAAATTCGAAAAATTCACGGAATTCGCAGAATTCAAGGAATTGATAAAATTCAAGCAATACAGGAAATTCACGAAATTAAAGGGATTATATAAATCCAAAGAATTGATCGAACTAAAGTAATTCCGGAAATCACGAAGTTAAAGGAATTCAAGAAATTGACGGAATTCACGAAATTGAATGAATTCCTTCCTGGATTTCCATCAATTCTTTGAATTCCGTGTATTCTTTAAATTCAGTGAATTCCGCGAATACCGTTAAGTCCTTAAATTTCATGAATTGTTTGATGTCTGTCAATTATTTGAATTCCGTGAATTTCTTTAATTCCCTGAAATCCATAAATTTCTAGAGTATTCCGAGAATTTCACGAGAATTAAAAATAATATATAGAACTTGAAGAAATTCAGAACAAGTCAAAGGAATTCAATATAGGAGTAATAGTTGCTGAACCTGTATATGCTGTTTTTCGTGTAAGTATGCGTACTGAAACGAGGGGCCAAATCAAATAACAGACTGGTTCTTTTAGACGAAAAACGCTATCATCATTTTAAACGATCACCCTAAGAGAGTGTTTGTCCATCATGTAGGTATCGATATAGTCAATAATAAATAAAAAATGTAAACATGAATAATGGGTTATGTTCCGTTACAGGAATGTCATACGTATATGAAGTGCAGGAGGTCGAGAAAAATTTAGTCGATTTTCCTGATGGGCAAAGTTCACAGGATTCGTGCAGCAAGAATGTTTGAACAAATCAATCTTTAAATCGATTCCCTGAAATAACTTGCACAAAAAAGGATTGTTTGCAAACTCTTTTTTTAAGAATTTCAAAAAAATTTCCGAAACACAATGATTTAAGAAGTCAATTAACACATTGCTGAAAACTGTCAAAACATGTTGTTTCTAAGACTTTTCTGATTCAATTTTACGTCCATTGCATTAATTCACTAAGAAAAGTAAAATATTTTAGGGAATGCATGTCATAACTTGAATTCTTTCCTATGAATTTTTATTATTAAAATTTATATAGTAACTTGAAAATGTTATCGAAATATAAACTTGTAAATGTTGTAAAATTCTTTTAATTCTATTCGTACACTCTAAACAAATAAAGCTCTAAAATTTTAACGATCACTGTTAACATTACGACCACTCACGTGAGAAGCGACTTTCATTCTGCAATATTGCACCTGCTAATTAGCAACAGGTGAGGGGCTGTGACACCTTGTAGTCAGTGAGTACTCATGATTGCAGTATGGTAGAAGGGAGAAAGAGTCTAGCTAACACGGGCTTGCTGGATCTCTGGGTCGAGGTCCCTCCCGGACCGGCATCCAGTTTGGAATTAAAAAAGGAATGGCCTACGGCCCACATAGAGACTAAGAAACAGCCCTGCATTGGTATTGTGGCCCGAATATGCCATGGCATACAGTGACAGGGCCCGTGGCACGTTCGTATCTAGAGGCACGAAGGAGTCTTAACGTCCTCTCTGGGATATTGGACGACCTCTCCGAATAATCAGTATTATTTTTGCAAGCGAGGCTGTGCAGAGGCGGTCCTTTTATTTTATCAGCTACTCCTGGGGACAAAATTAGTTCTTAAATTTTTTTAGCAACTCAAGGGTAGTCGATAATGATTCATGTAGAAGGAGCAGCTTCCCATGTGAAGTGAAAATAACAGTGAGTCAACCCAAATCGAAATACCACGACGACCTAGAATTTGGAAAGCTGCTAGGAAGAGGTTGAGACGTGAATTGATAAGTCAACCGAACGCAACAACCAGCAAGACGGGAACTCCTAATAGGGGCCATTCTGATAGCAGCACATCGAGTGAAGTCAGGGAAAAGAAGAATATGTGGCTGCAAGGTTCAACAGTCTCTTATAGCCAGGCTCTTTAAAGTCACCTGAAAGTGGCTATAGTCGCCAAGGGGTTTTCGATAACCACACTCGATGAATACCAAGCCAAGCCAATTAGAGCAACATTGTAGAAGAAAATCGGTTGCGTGAAACATGAAGAAGTTGTTCCAAGATTTAAGGATCGCTGTTTGAACAATAATACTCTTATCCTCATATGATTTGACGAAGTATCCCGAACTTGGCTCTTTGAAACTGTTGGCAGATTACAGACTTGGGTGGGAGCTAAGATCCAAACCTCCAACCATTTAAACGGGAGGATGGCTGGTTATTTACGTCAAGAAGAGTAGACAAGCTACCCAACTGGTGATAACTTCAGAGCCAGGAGTCGTCAAGCGTCTCAAGAAGATTTACTTCAGGCTTGCGTATGGGTTAAATAGGAGTAATATGAATACCTTCTGAAAACCTCACTTTACAACCGATAGAGCTGATGTTAAAAGATATCGAAACCTTCAAGCAACTAAGTGGAAAACTTATAGGGCGGATCTGAGCAATTTTCTGGGTGCCATATCGGCAAAATAAACTCTACAGAACAAATAGAATTTGCTGTTGACAGCTTACAAAAAGATATAAACAAAGCGTACGAGGAGAATTTTCTTCTTCGTATTGATGGAACAAACAGGGATGCAATCTGATGGAATCCTAGAAACGAAGACCTGAAAACGAAAAATCGACGCCTTTTTGGCAGGGCTAAAAAGAATAGGAATTGGGACTTGTACAGGGCAACCTTGGCACGGTATAATAATAAGATATTAAATGCAGTGAGGGGCATATGTAGGGAATATTATCAGGAAATCATAAATATACCTGATACTGATAGACTTCCGAGAACCTTGATGGGTAGCTAATCATGTCATCTTAAGGCATTATTATTAACTTCGGGTGAAATGGCTTAGACGACTAATGAAATCCCTGAGAATCTAATGAGGACACACTTCCCGGCATGGAAGTTGGATTACACGAATTAGGAGTAGACCATTAGTCACACCCTTCAAGAGGACTAGCTTTTAGAGCCAGAATAGAATATTGAATAGTAGCTTGTCGCGTTGTCACTCATTCAAAAATTAGATCAGACTAATGAAGCTGCAGAAGATTATCAAATATTCCCTGTAATAATTCAAAAAGGATTTCAGCCCTTCGCGGGTTCCAAAAAGGGCAGATCTACCGTAGATACTCTCTATGCATTCGCCTCGCACATTAATAATATGATGCGGTTTCGAAAGGATGCCCACAGGAAGAAGTTCCTTCACCCACTCAGTGGGCGCTGATCATTAATGACCTGAATATTGTTTCAAACTATTTAAACAAATCGGGTTTTTCCACTCAAGATTATGTAGATGGCCTGGAAATCTTGGTAACAGGGAAGCACAAGGGAATTTAGTGCAACGCATGTAATAAGCACTCAATGTGTGTTAGTAGACCAATGATGTAGGAACTGTTGTTTGACCGTTAATCCAGGCAAGACGAAACTCATATATTTTTCCAGAAGAAGGAAGCTTCCTGCTGTTAGAAATCCTAAGTTCTACACAGGGGAAATAGAATTTACGAAATCAACAAATTATTTAACTTAATGTTCGATCCTTAACTAACCTGTAAACTCCAAATTGACGTAATAGTTTTCTGTCTAAAATAAGTATCACAAATGATCTGCGTGTACTAATAGAACACTTCAACAACAAGATTTTACCTACGTATTTAAACATCACATAAACTGCGTTATAAGTGCAAACTCTTGTATACTGTACAGCTAGGGCAACCGTTACAACGTTAGGCCGCAAAAATAGGTAAAATAATTTAATATAAAAAATGAAATAGTACCATAATGATGAAAAACCATGTTACGAAAATCATTTAAACTCGGCAAATCAAGGCATTAACACCATCAATATTGGATGAGATTATAGCCTCTTAACGGCAAAGACTTCATGTTATTCCTGCTAAACTGCGTCGGAATAAGGAAAGTAGTGCACACGGCAATAAACTCGAACCTTTGAGACTGATGAAAGAAGGTTCCATCGTGAACTGAGAGTAAAGCAAAGTAAACAGCAAGACACCGAAGACCCTCATTTGGAAAAAAATGAACAGATGCAATTTGAATGCATCAGGGTTTCAGCAAAAAAGATAAGAGCTAGAAATAACCCTGAAACGAAGCTGACGAACTTTACAGCTTAAGTTGTTTTCGCGGTTTTGAAAAGTGGTGAGGAACTAGAAAGCTTGAGGTTCGGAAATTGTGAACAACTTTTAATATAAATACCAAGAGAGTGCACATCTTGTATTGGCAAAGTGTCTTTGGAATATCATCGAACACCCAGATCTAATGTCAGGCTGCATGCTCCATGTTACTATGTTTATGTTGTCTAAAAAATCGGACGCTTGAAATTCATCTAAATTTCAACCGACAGCCTGTCCTTAAACAATTATAAATTTTAAATAAAACCAAACTTTCTTTCCGTGCCCATGGCTTTGTGTTTATATTCTTGACACATTACAACTATACTACAGTTTAACGTTTAATCCATTGAGAAAAACACTAAACACCATGTCTCATGGGTTCACAAGACATGATAATGAGGATGGTACTCACGTGACCTATCTTCTGTACATGGATGACTTGAAGCTGTACGCTAGTTCAGCCCAGAAGCTACAGCGAGTGATGGATGTCACGAAGCAGTTTGTCAATGATATCAACATAGATTTCGAACTAGATAAATGCAGAACAGTACATGTAACCATAGGGGAATTAGGGATTGCAAAGTTAGTTAACGACTTCGAAAATGACAACGAGGCACCGGCTGCAGGCGACTCATATAAATATTTGGGTATTTTTGAATCTAAGAGTATTCAGCATACCGTAGTTAAGACAAGCCTAACGTCTGCCTTCACTACGAAACTAAGATTGATTATTAAGAGTTTTCTCAACTCGCCATAAAAAATCAGGGCAATCAACACGTATGCCTTCCCTGTCCATACGCACACCTTCGGGCTCATCAGATGGCACAGACATAATTATGTAGCGAGCATTATAATCAGCAACTTGCCCTTAACCTAGGACTTTTAACTGACTGGATTTCTCTCTATAGATACATTTCAACGCCCGTTTTTTAAAACGAAAATTACATCGTATATTCAGATTTTAGTATGCAAACGGAACATTGCATCAGACCCAGTCGACCTGACATCGTTATGCGAGAAAAAAAGTTAGAAAGAATCTACATTATCGACATGGCTTGTCTATTTAACAGAAATTTGCAGTCAACCTCTACAACCAAGATGCATAAGTATAGCGAGTTAAGGCATGAAGTAAAGACCATTTAGAGAATTGTGAATCATGCATCTATTTATCCTGTTGTGATTTCGGCTGCATTCCATGTTCACGCAAGATACACTGAACATCTAGAATATTTAAGAGTCAGTAGAGTACTCGCAGTAGCACAGAGGGCGGTTTTATTAAACACCTATCGCATTATAAAAAACTTTATCGGACATTAAGAAGCAAGCGACTAAAAACCTCTGAAGCACCAGACGAAAGCTCTAAGAAAGCATCCAGACGTGATTGTTGTCACCTTCAACGCTCGTAGCTACTGTTTAAGTATGGCAGCGGTGAGGGACGAGCTCCAAACTAAACCAAGATCGTAATTATATACCTATATCATCGAAGGAGGTTTGAAGCATCGTATTAAATTAACTTATAACATTCTCAAATCATCAGTCACTTGACTTAGTCCGTGGCTATGATGTAAATCCAGGTTCACCTAAATAAAAGTTTGAGAAAAAATAGTAACAGGGGCAAATGCGAAATATTTGTGATTTGATAATTGAAATCAAGTAGTCTGAAACGTATGATGCTTATTCAAATCCACAGTTCTTGGATAATTATTTGATTTGGACACATATTCTTTGGACACGCAGAGCGGTATATCTAATATATATGAAATCAAGTGGCCTAGAATATACAAATTCACACTTCTTGGACAATTATTTAATTTGGAAACATATTCTTTATGCTCTTGAAGCGATATATCTAATATATGAAATTATGTGGTCTAAAACGTACGATACTTATATAAATACGCAGTTTTTGACCAAGCGGGATCAACTTTTGCACATATATTATTAGGGCTCCCGGAAAAGTTAAACAATGGCTTGGGGGTAGACGGGAAGGAGAGACAGCGCTCCCACAGTTTTTAAATAATAGATATCAAATTTTTCACGCTTATACTTTAAGCTTCCAGAAAGATCGTAAGAGTGCTATGGGGAGTGGGCAGGCGGAAAAGGGGAACGGCACAATCACAGTTTTTAACCAAAAGGCACCAAATTTTGCGCACTTTCTCTTTGGACTTCCAGACAGGCATATTCAGTATATGCTCAGGAACGCCAATATAACAGAAGTTTTAGGGGTTTCTTCGCGATGGCATTGTCATCAAATCTGAGAATTCGCCAATGAATATTAAGCAAACATAAGAAATCCTAATTGGCGGACATTTAAGCCAATAACTAAAGCATCAAAAATCAAAGATATATATGACATGTTTTACGTCAAATGGATCAAAGCTGTAGAAATAATTTTAGTCACTTTACATAAATCCTTCAGGGCTTTAAATCTTCTTAAGAGTAAATACTTTTGAACGCATTCTGATCTTTTATGAAATTCTATGTGTCAGCTTTAAAATGGCAGCTCCAAGTCATAAAAAAATGTTTGTATTTATGAATGTCGAAAACAAATTATTCTTCCGGCGTAAACATTCAAGTTTATTTGCTAAAACGGAAGCTTACGACTTGTACATAAAGACCCATTTTAATTTTCAGCTGAAATCAAAATAGCGACTACAATATGGCA
>NC_046658.1:48631704-48645310 GCF_010883055.1 Belonocnema kinseyi | reverse complement strand
TGGAAATATTTTTCAAACTAAAATTTGATCACTCTGAGGAGTATATACACTGATGTTAAAATCGGTTCCTCACACCGGCCTCTGGGGATACGGGTGGGGGCAAGTTCGAATTATTAAATAGAAACCCCTATTTTTTATTGCACATTCTTATTCTTTGGATAAAAATGCGTATGATTTGTCTGAAACATTTTTCTCGTTTCGCGATAGATAGAACTGTAATCAACAAAATTGAATTATTCTTCGTTTTACTGTTACTGAGAATGCACGCTTACGATTCTGAAATACATTAACAATACAAAATACACCAGCTTTATTGTGACATGATTGATCGCGGAAAAAAGAATTTTTCAAATTGCTATAGAATCGTTGAACGAGTGCAATAAAAACTCGTACATAAAAAAATACATCGCGACGAACATAGGTAGAACCTCCTAAATTGTAAAGCCGGTTAAAAATAAGGGCAATAGAGCTTCGGATCTCTTTTGTAATTATTATTTTGGAAAAATGCCAAAACGTATATCCGTTCTTGAGAAGTAATTATTAAGTAATACGGTTGCATTAACAATGTTTCCTGAATATTCCTAAATTTTAACTCTGACATTATTGTAGATTGAGGTCAGCAGAGGCTATCGAAACATTACGAAAGTGTGTACTTTTTTCTTTCCTCAAATACAGTAAATTAGAAAAAATAGATTTAAGACAAAACTTATTTTATTTAGATCAAAGATTATTCCGAATACTACTTTACAATGGAGTATCTAACCGTACGAAAAAAATTGAAATAATTCTGGTGTATGGAGAAGCTGGAAGAAATCTTGATGATGCTGTCAATCTCCACGCTCAGCGTTTTCCCAATAGAATTATGTCATGTGTTTCGTTTTATCATACTATTGCAAAATTTACTACCGATGGAAGTGTTCAACCTAAGAAAGAGACCCGTACAACAACAGTCACTGGAGAAAATAATGAAGTCGCTGTATTAGCTGCAGCGGCCAATAATCCTCACGTTAGTAGGACGTTAGGATCGTAAATGAATGTCGGATTACCAGATAATGTTTTAATGCTTCTTTTTAATGGCTGAAAAGACCTCTTAAATAAAAAATTTTTCACGGAGCTACTTCATCTACAGATACTTCCAGCAATAAATATAATTTGTATAGTATACAATACTTACAGTTTCTAATGAAAAAAATTAAAGATGTGTTATTTCTCGGTGAATTTAAAACCAAAGGGGCGTACATGGATGTGAATAAATTTTTCGAAAATCACAAGAAAAGTGATAGAAATATGTGCAAGTATTAACGATAAATTTAATATCTGATATTAATTTCTACTCAAATTGCATGTAATTTTCAGTTGCCAGCAGCTAATGATACATGCTCTCACGATCGACTTTTATCGTCATATGCCAGACTTATTCCTAGACACTGGCCATTGAGTATGCATAAATCCTTATTAATCAAAATTCAGTGGCAGACATAACGATTTGTATGCACATTTATCATTCTTTAGCTAATTTATGGTCCTGTGGTAATGTGAAGCTTAAAATTCTATATTTGAATTTTTTGTAGAAGAATAATCAACAAATAAGCCAAGAAACGTGAAAAAACCTTATATCATTTCATAAGATACAAATTATTATTTAAAATGAGTTTTCAATTTTAAGAAGACAAACAATAAAAATAATAAAAATTCATAAAATGTATTGCCTTCATACGGCTAAATCATAGTAGGACAAATATTTATTTATTCTAATTATTAACTTTCGTCTTTATATTAATTTTATAAAATTAAGTTTGACCCAGTTTTCAGATAACCATACATATATCCAAGCTATAGTGTGATCGAAGTTTTGGTATCAAAAAGAAGATGCGTAATAATAATGTTCTCAATAAATTTAATCTTTACCAAGCTCAATTCCAATTTTAAATTTTGATTTTCTGTTTGTTCGATTTTTATCTATTCGGAATTCCATATAATAAAAACATATTGAATAATAGTTATTTGTCGGAGTTGTAATTATTCGCTGTAATTAATTGTCAGTTGAATTATTATAAGATGATATTAAAATCGTTTGTTTAAATTTTTGTTCCTTCTAATACAAATTTTTAGTTATTTTCAGATCTTAAATATTTACGGGATTCATTTTAGATTTTCAGTTTATTAGGCTGTTAGTTAGCATACTATTTATTTGCTTGCACTAGCATTTACCCTTACTTAATTGGTCTTAATTTTTATATGACATGACTTCTATTTATAACCATTAAGACCGCAGAAATACTACTACAGTTTTAATAATAGTTTTTTGCTATGTCTTTTCATTAACTAAATTATCTTCTTATCCTAAAAAATCAGTCTGAACGTACATCCGGCATAATAATTCTGAAACAATTCAGTTAAAAGGAGGAATTATCTACAAGTAGAAAGTTAGATCAAACAAAAATCTATAATACGAGTACTATCCTTGCATATTTGTTTCATTCTGGATTAGTACTTAAAAATGTTGCAGTATTAACAACAAGTTATGGTCTGGCCTTTATAAGAAATTAGACTAAAATAAAATCATTGAGAATCTCTCTCTTCGCTTTCGTTCTCATGCGTTAAAATGATGAAAAAAAACAAGCTACAGTTATATTTCATGCATGAGAATATATTTCAGTTTTTATACATTGGATCTTGAAGTAAGTTCAAAAGCCAAAAATATTGGGCCTACTTTTTCAAAATAATAAATTATAAATAAATTTCTTAATGACACCAATCAACTGTGGGCGTGATATGTAATTTGTTAAGACAGTATTTCTTTGAAGAAAATCTTTCTTTTGACTACTCTGCGTATAAAAAAGGAAATTAATTCACAGAGCAATAAACTCGTAGTGGCATATTTCTTACTTTTTGTCAGCTAAAGTCTCCTTCGAGGCTGGTGCAAGAAAAGCGAGTCAACTAGAACGATAAGCTCGGGATATTTCCACGGGGTTTTGTAGGTCCAAAAATTCTAGTCTCTCCGCTATAGTGAAGGAAGAAAACTGCGATGGAGAATCTGAGTCCTTGTAAAAGGGTTCACACCCGAGTACTGTATCTGACGCTGGAAAAGAACTTTGCTAAACAGCTACGTCACACGGGATTGGGAGCAATCCGTTATGCGGTATGCATATCAGATTCAGACAAGTCGCGTCTGCACATCTACATGTGGTATTTGCATTCATAACATGTCTGTAAGAGTGGCTTAAGCATGTGGAATTCTTTGCACATGTTCCAAACCTGCCTGCGAAAGATTATGTTTATCTACGATTTCAGATGAATGCATATCCTGATCCGATTAGGTTGTTTCAACAATTTTCGTGTGCCATTTTTATACGAAAAACTTGAAATTCGATTATAATTTTAGATTCGAGAATCATTGGAAGGATGCATTTTTTATCAAGATTTTAATAAGTTAAAATGTTTTGAATTATGTAGTTTGAATGCAGTTATAAAAGGGAGTATCTAAAAAACTATGTTCTTTGAAACATCTTCCTTAAAAATGTTACTATTTAGTTTTATCCTCATTAGTTCAATTTTTGAAATAGGAAACTACATTTAGTTCAAAACAATATAATTATGCAATTAAATGGAAGTTTTAAATGTTTTCCCTACGGGTAACGATTTTTCTTATACCTGTTTTCTACCCCACAGTTCAAGGTAGGTTCCGAACCACCAAGAGAAACGGCTCTAAGCACTTATATAAAACCTTTTGCTCTGAAAGGTACCAGTCCCTCGATCCTTCGGAGATGAAAGCTAGGCTAGCGTTTACTGCATAGGCCGCCGAGGCTTTTTCAAAGTGCGAAGCGGGAATCCAACCCGTAAATCAACGGAGAGAGTCAAAAACCTACACCTTAGCCCTGCGACCATTGTCTCACTTCAATACAATGACAAAACGTAGTTTTTACCGATAGTATCTACTTTAGCAAAAATAGCGTTACTAATGTGTGAAAATCAGAGAGACACGCATCCGAAGTATACTTTTACAATATACTAAGTACGGAGTTCTTGTATGTTTTATTTATCACGATTTCTTTTTATTACTTTTTTTGGTGAAGAGAACATGAACATAAATGTATAGTTCCAAATGTCTTTCAAATTTCTTTTTTTTAACTTGTAGTTTCAATGAACTCAATTAGATGCATTATGTATTCATTATATTAGAATCAAACAATTTTGATGCGAAAACGAGTAAAATTAAGTTTCGTATTCTCGATAGTAAAGGCGAAACAGCATTACTGTAAGAACCTGCCACCAATATTTCACTCGTTTTTACACATTGTTCACTAGAGCGTTGCAATAATAATGAGGACCGGAAAGAAGGTAGCTCGAGCAATAAGTCTGTAGTGTAACGTTGCAGAAGTCTCCGTTGATATTTACATTGTTAAATTTCTACAAGAAGAAATCTATTTTATTCGGGAACATATTTTTGTAATATCCATTACAATATAAATATGGATTATTGAATACATAGTAATCCATTTCAAGTGAAGAAAATACGGAATTAAAATTATTACTGAATTGTATTGTGTGAGAAGTGAAGAGCAAATTATTTAGTGAAACTTTTTTGGAAATACTTTCAGACCAGTTCTTTTTGTTAGACTTCACTTGTTTTTTGAGTATTTTACGATAATTGATATAGTAGCACTATAAACAGAAACAATTTCCTAATTCAGTTTTCACGACAGTGAAACATGGCGAATAAATGACATTGAGGAAGAAAGAAAGGAACCGTTGAGGAACCTGTCACGTAATTTATTAGAAAAATATTTCACTATACAATAAATATTAAATAATATCCTTCAGTGTGAGTTTATCTGTAGAAACTGGTAGATTCGTCATCAAAAAGCTCGATTTTATTGTTCGTTTAACTTTTGGAAAATGATTACAACCTGCAATCAGATCCATCATAAATGTTAAAGAGTGTGAGTGTCTGATACATTAAATGATCTCTAGTTTAAAATTAATTTTCGTTTTACTGTTTCTCATTCACGAATAGCGTGCTTGTTTGAATAATCATCGAACGGTAACTAATCAGATCTGTTAAAAGTAGGTGGTTGGAATAAGACAGGAATCAACTTTTGTTCACACTTTATTGCTTGTTTAATTGATACAATATTTTTTGCTATTTTTTCGTTATAGCATGCCGATAATTCTTTCAAAATTGGATGATGCAAGAAACGAAAGTGACAAGATGCGGCGAAAGACGAATAATCAACAAATGATGCTGGCGCCTGTTTCTCTTCCTCGAATACCAGTCATATGGCTTTAGAGAAAATACAACCACATTTCTCCCATTAAAATAAACATATAAGCATCTTTCTCAACATATCCTAATTAATGTTTGAGAATATCTAAATTTGAACGTATGAAATAAATTATCAGTATAGATTTTAAAAATTCTTTCAACGTGCAATCTTTAAAATCTGAAAAGCTGTATCAATTAAAAACTAGGCCACTTTAAATTATACCACTTGAAACTGTAAACCTTTGAAATTTGGGGATATTAAAGTGGATAAATAGTAAAAAAGTTTGTAATTTTCCAACCTAGAAAATTGTATTGTGTAATACAGAACGTGATAATGAACACGAAATATTTGTTTCTGATTTATGAGCTATTATTCTTGCAAGCGCTTGTAGACGCTATTTTATCATGCTTTTTTATTGATTCATTACATTTAAAATAATCATCCTATATTTGGTTGACCAATATACCTAGTTTCGTTTACTTACTATGAATGACATACAAAATATTATCCAGACGAATTTAACTCATTAAAATAATATTTTTATGCTAAGATTTCGTCTATGTATCAACCTTTAGGAGATTTACTTAATCTTCTAGGTCACTTTGAAACAGGGAATTAATCAGATAGGAAAGCTGCGGTCCTTGCTAATATATCACGAGACAAGCCTCTGAACATGAAAGCAGGATTGCCAGATAGATTGTGCGGCTCTTGGGGGCAGTTTAATAACGTAATATTCGTTGCCTGACATAACTATATTATTTCATACAGGATGAAAGAAAAGACCAGTATTTCTACGTTAGGTATATGTACAATTAAGGTAAAATTTGAAAAATCCAAACAGACTTCTTTTCTGAAAAGTATTCCGTATTTAATTAAAAAACATAGTTTTTCCCATTAGTTCTAACGTGTGTTTGTCATGGAAAAACCAAAGAAAGATTAACTAATATTTGTGTAAAATTTATCCTATGAAGTTAATTTTTGTTGTACAGTATCTTTCGCCAGAAATCGATTTCAAGTTAATCTTCTGCTTTTTCTGTGTATCCATATATATAATATGGTCTGAAAATATTCAGACCTTATTGAAGTTTAAATGACCTTGATATGACTATCAAGGTCACGCTTGAGCATTAACCTGACTAAACTTTATGAAGCGAAATTTCCCGATCTTTCAGTTTCCTACTTTAAACGGAGTCGTTTCAATTTAAAAATAAAAAGTGACCTTGATATGAACTTGATGGTTATATTCAAGGTCATTTGATGGTCACCATTTAATGCACATTGTTTAAGTAAGTAAGTATGGCAAGAGGATGATTTTTACAAGCTAGCTTGCGGAAACATTTTCAGACCATATTAAAGTTTGAAGGATCTTGACACGTCTATAAAGGCCACACCTTACCTCTTACCTGACTTTACTTTTTAATGTAAAACGTAAAAATGGTCCGCTCTTTTGATTGCCAATGTCAAAAGTGGGCCATTTCGTTTAAAAAAACAAACAAAAGAATACAATTAGGAAAAGGAGGTAAAAGAGCTAAGGGAGAAAGTTGAAGGATTTTGAGGGAGGTAGTGTAGCTAAGGAAGGAGAAAGTATTTAAAATAAAGCAGGTAAAAGAGAAGATGAGAGTGTGGAAAGAAACGACGGAAAAAAAGCTAAAGAGGGTGGAAGGCAGGTTATAAATGGAAGTATGTGACAGGGAGGAGGAAGGAGAGAAATTAGTTTGGGAGACGTTTGTGAATATGATGAAAGAAAAAGTGGGAGAGCGTAGGGATTCTAATTAGGAAAAAGTGGATAGGGAAATTATAAGTGCAATGGAGTTGAGAATGAAGAGGAAAAAGAAGGTAGACAGGAGAAATAATATTACGAGGGGCTGGTAACTGAGATTTCATGTGACTTCCCGACTTACGGAAGACCCTGTGGCAGTCAGTAGGAATCTCTGAATTCTATTACGTAGTTTATGGTTGGTCCCAGTTAGTCTCAGTAAGTCTCAGTGAGTCACGAGAACTCTCGCTTCCATTAAACGGTGCGGTGAAATCTCTGTCGGGAAGATTCGCAACTTTCTCGTGATCACTCAGAGGATCTGTTTCAAGTAGCACGTGATTAACTTTTTGAGGGAGTTTCGTGGAAAGTTACAAGAAATCTTGAGTTTGTCCGAGGGGGGTCTCAGTGAAGTTTACATTTTCCCGGTGACACTCATTGTTAGTCTGACTCTCTAATTTCTGAGTGACCAGCTTCTTGTAATATTGTTATAAGAAAGTTATAGCTAAAGAGCAGGGATAAAAGAGAGGGTGTAGAAGCGCTGCTACAGAGCATAAGCTGAGATGAATTGAAGGTAGCGAAGTATGGCCTAATGCGAAATTAAAATAGAATATAAGATAAGAAGTTTTTCATTGATCACGATTTGGCGACAGAGGAAATGGAGCTGCAGTAATGCTGAACGACAGCGCTAGAAGCAAGTGGGGTGAAGGAGAGCGGTGAAGGTAGGGCATCGGAAAATATAAAGGAAGTGCAGAGAATGCTGAAGGGCAGGGCTAGAATGAAGATGAGTGATGGAAGAGCAGTGAAGGTAGGGTCTCAGAAATCAAAACTAAATGAGAAAATGTGGGTGCGGGACAAAGAAAGAGAAGTGTTGTAGGAAGTATAGGGGAATTTTTTTCGTAGGAAAAGCGGGGTATGGGTAAAGCAGGGTGAATGGGTAGTGAAAATGCTCTTCTGAAACGTACCTCGGAGATGTGGAGAGACGGGTAGAGAGAAAGGACTGGGTTAGAATAGAGCGAAATCTTCCAATGGGCTCATGGAGATATATAGGGGGTAGGGCGTGCAAATGAGGGCAGTGAAGATAGGAGGTATAAAGTGCTTATTTTTGACAGTGTACAATAGGAGTGAAATGGGAAGGTTTAAAAAAAGGATGAAAGACTTGATAAGCGAAAGATAGATGGGTATAGTGGTAGTGGGGTGATAGAGGATAGAGGCTGGGCGGTGCCAAATGGTATGGTACCAGGGGACGCAGATGTACAATACACATATTTAACGAACGCTTAAGCATCGTTGATAGTATATGGATTTAAGAATACGAGCGCCTGGCGGCAAGGTGGGAAGAAATTTTAATGGGAAAGGGAGTGCGCTGGACGAAAAATGCGTTAGAAAAGCATCAGGAAAATTGAGGGAAGGTACGCTTTAAAGGGGATTCGGTGGAAGAGATATGGGCGGATTTAAAAAAGGAAGTTAAAGGGTGTGTGCAAAAAAAGATATTCATATAGCAGAAAAAATGATTCCTGAGACTTTTTTGCCATGTGGAATTTAAAAAAAAATGAAAAGATTGGTAAAGGACACGTACAAAAAGTGGAATGTGGGCAGTGCAAAAAGAGGAGAGTACATCGAAATAAGAAAAGGGCTTATATAGCTTTGTAAGAAACAAGAACAGGAAAAGGCGAGAGATCTAGGAGAGGAGTTAGAAACTGTTAAGACAGAGAGAGCATACGGAAGATAATAAATAGGTTTAGGTAGCGTATAGTAGAAAAAAGCGAAAAGATACGGAGCGATAAGTAGACGGAGTTTTTTAAAGAATCGTTTTAGGGGTCAAGGTTCAATAAGAATTATGGGTTGATTATGTGAAGGAAGAAAGCACAATATTTGTGTAAGAAATTAAAGAAAGCAATTCAGAAGCTTATAGCGAGGATAAGATGTGGGTGCATGGATGATTTTAATAGGTTCTGGCTTTCTAGGGAGAAGAGGATGTGTGAATTGTGCGCAAAGGGTCGATACAGAGTTTGGAAATACAAGGCAAAGCGAACATGTAGGGACAAGCATGTTAGGCGAGGCAAAGCGAGGAAGGCAAGTCGATGAAAGTGAGCGGTATTAAAAATAAGTTGTGGGCAGATGTTATTCCTCAATGGTTAGTTTTAAGACCATTTTTTGCCGTTAGAATATTGAAGTGCAAATATAAATATATGGTTTAATTCATTAATTCGCTGTAGCTGGAAGGCGGATATTTACTTCTATTTTCTACCGAAATGTAAATATTTTTGTTTATATATTGAGATCTTGTAGCGCTTCAAGAACAGATGCAAGATGAAATTCATTTAAAAAATTAATTTGGTGATCGTACAATTAAATCGACGCTCCACGAAGACAAATTAAATCAACTCGATAAATAGATCAACTTTTATTCTTCGTCCTGCTGGTCCAAAGAAATTGCTTTATTTTTTCCTTCATGATTTACAGAATTGGTCTCAAAATTATTATTTACAAAATTCTTCGCTTCGCTCGCTTTGCCTTACGCTCATGTATTCTATTTGCGTCCTCACTTTCCTTCAACCCTCACACGTCTACCCCATACAATAGTACAATCGTCACTAGTAAGTCAAATAATTTCATTCTACTTTCAAATTCATCTGCAAATAACTTATTTTTTAACCCCAACACCTTCCTTATCGCCACAATTTCCCTTCTCGTTTTCTCTATTTTAAGTAACCATCCACTCCGCCATTTCTCTGAAAAAGAAGCGCAGGTATACAAACATTTTTACCTGCTGCACAGCTTTTCTCCTGCAGTTCCACTCCTCTTCCTTTTCCCTTCCACTTCTCTACCTGAACGCAATAACCTTGGTCCTTTCCGCATTCAGCTTCAACTTATTAATATATAGGTATCTTCTCCACTTCTTCGTCATCTGCTTTCAAGCTTCCTTGTTTCTTGGCATTAACACTATCTCAGCTATATACACAAAATATAAAGTTCTAGCCCCTCATACCCTAACATACTTTCCAAATCGGCGATCTAAATCCCAAAATGCGATGAGCTTAACCCTTTGCCTTAACCCGCTGTCTATTCCAAATACCTCAATCTCAACCTCCTCTTTCTTTCTTATCTTTCGGCTTTTAATATATTTCCTTACTCTCTCTATTTTGTCCTAGAGCCCGCCTGCGTCTTCGGCAATATTCCTTTCCGCTCAATATTCTTCCTCTGCCTGCCGCCAATCCCGTCGCGTATTCTGTATATGCTGTTATTTAATAGCGTTATTATTATTCATTAGCATATTCTTTTCGTAAATTGTTGTGCCCATACCAATTCCATCCTTCTAAAGTTATTTTTAATTTCTCTATTTTTCTAGGAATCCTTCCCCCTCCATAATTTCTTCACTACCTCCTTCAGGCTCTTCCTAACCTCTGTTTTACTGAAGAATCACGCTATGCTGTCTATCCCGTCCCGCTCTGCTGCCTTTGGCCTTTTTAACTTTCTTATCTGCTTCTCTATCTCTTCGCCATATAACTAATCCATCACTGCCTCCCTCGTTATTCTGCTCCCATCATCTTCCATCTTTAAATCTCAGCCCTGAAACGATTCTATAAAAAAGCCCCCCCGCTCCTTACGCCCTATCTTCTTGTCTATCCCCACTCTACGATTCCTAAACCTATTTATCATCTTCCACACGTCCTCCTCTGTCCTAATTTTGCCTAACACCTTTTTCAGAACCTTCACTATTTCTGTTATTTTTTCTTACATAAAGATGTAAACTCCCTTTCCACTTCTTGTACATCCTCGTCACCTTCCTTTTCATGTTTTTACATTTTGATATCCCACTACGGCTGCACCATTCTTTTTTCTTCGTTCTAGATACCTCAGTTTGCACACACTCTTTCAATTTCTTTTTCAAAGCCTCCCATATCTCGTCCACCCTCTACTCTTCGAAGCGTACCTTCCCTCACTATTCCTGATACTTCTTTATCGTGTACCTCATCTAGTTCACACACTTCCCCGCCAACAGTTCTTACCCACCTTGCCTTCTCTTGTCTCCCCGACTATCCGCAACCCTAACGGCTAATGTTCTGAATCTACCGTCCCTTTTATCTCGAATCTCTATGCCTCCTCCTGCCCTTGCATATCCATGACTAGATACTCTGTCACTGATACCCCTACTTTCCTTATACGTATTTAATTTTTTTCGCCGTCCTCTGTTACTGTACCATTCCCCACTGCCTAGTCACTATCCTCCACCCAGTCCCTAAGAATCTACTCCTTCTTAGTTATTATCTTATCCTTTGATTTTCCTTTCAGACTCTCCTCTTCCCTGTAATGTCTCCCTATTATTGCACATCTTAGTACAACGTAGCCTCCTCTTTTTCTCCTAGAAAGTCTTCCACTCTTTCTTTAATCCTTTCCATCCGATCATTGTTGGGTACACTGTCACAAAAATCTACATACACTCCATGGGCAGAAATCCTTATCCTTTTTCCTTAGCTCTACTAGGTTTCATTAGAGCATCTTTACTACTACACCATCCTGCTCAACCTCACGATCTTACTTCTTACTATACAAATTCGCTGCTCTCTCTCTACTCTGCTTCCTCCCAGTCCTGTCGTTCAGCAGTCTTTGGACCTCGCTTTCCTAGCTCGTGAAATCGTGATCAATGAAAACCTTTATATCCTTTATTGTATTTTTATTTCGCATTACCCCCAACTTCTCTTTCCACCTTTCCAATTCCACAACCGCTACTTTCTTCTCCTTGCTCCTCGTTAGACAAATGTTACATTCATTAGATTCGTTAGAATAAATAAAAAAAAATTAGCATTTTGTATAATATAGTTCAAAAATTGGGAAAACCGAAGGTTTATTATACTTTGTAACGGTTTGGACTCACAAAAACTCAGCTCCGGCAAGGTAGCCACATTCAACCTCGATAGGTAGCTAACTATATATATATATTGCCTTGACGAGTAACCATGGTATTTTTTTGTTTAAATACACATACAGTGTTCGCTATTCTAGCTGCACATTAACTATGAATAAAAAATCATTCTCTATGCGCATTCAATATTCCTTGGTTGGGAAATCGTTTTGATTTTCATTTTGCATTCAATGACAGTAGATCCCAAGTAGAAAAGCTGATATAAGCAATAGATCCAATGTTGTAAATAGTAGATTTTTATTGAAAACAACATTAAGGTAAGTTGTTAAACTTCTTAAAATAATGTTTATACGTATTCCACATAGGAATATTAAGTTAACTTGGCAGAAGTCTTTTTTCTGTCAATCCATAACTTATGCAGCCTTAAAATATGTTATTACGAATGATATATTGAAATATGAGAATCGGGTATTAGTTGTCGATTGAATAAAGTTATTTCCACTTCAAACAATGGAGCACTAGCAAAAATGGCAATTTTTCAGGAAAGAACAATAAGACCTTGTTTTCCTTATACATTTCCTGGATTTAGTACTTCTTTTTTATATTGTTTATTACTTCAGTCTAATTACTCATTTACAAATGAACTGGGTCCGACTGAGAGCATTCGTCATCCAAAAATCTCAACGATTCCCAGTAGAACCGCGGTAAATCATATCTATTGCCACTAGAGTTCTTAAATTCCCGAGAACTTAAGTTAAGCTTATATATCCGAGAATATAACAGAATTTAAGAGAATTTAAAAGAATTTAAGAGAATTTAGGAATTGATAATTTTTAACAATGTTTTTATTGTTCACGTTATATCAACGGTTGAATATAAATTTTTTTCTAGCTTAGAAATATTCAGGAATTTAAGATATACAAAACAGTACCTTATTATTCAATTACCACTGTTGAACTAAAACTCTAACCCCAAAATTCAATTTCTGCACATTACTTAATAAGTAGCAGACCCATGCCACTTTTCTGTAGAGCTGTGGAAAATATTTGTCATGAGAGCTGACGGTCGCCCTGTGGCGGCGCCAGCCATGCAGTTGGCCTAGAGTTCAAATATTGCACGGCGAAAGTGTTGAAAAATATGTTTTTCAATTAAAAATGATTTTCTGATAGGTCGGGGTAAAAGATAAGGTAAAACTTTAGAATAGCGGCTTCTCCCGTAGGATCCTTTAAAGTAAAAGATACCAATGACTTGTTATTATTTGATGAATTCTACATGAAAAAGGTGAAAGAGAAAATATCACCTATAATTAGCGCCATAGTATACTGATTTTAGTCAGCTATGCAAGATGCATTTCAGCTTCTTTTTTTCTTAAAGAAAATCATAATGTGGTTTCAAAATGTTCTTCCCCATCTTCTTTATTTAGAATTCATCAAATAATAACAAGTTTTTGATATTTTTTACGTTAAAGAGTTATACGGGAGAAACCGGCATTCTAAAGTTTTATCAAAGATAATAATCTTTAAGATTCTTCTTGCCTTCTAAATAAAAAATAATTAGCGAAAATCATGAAATTTACTGCTTCTAGACGCAAATTACAATGCATTTCTACTAACCACAACAAATCATTATTCATGCGTAATCAAATTAAACATATTATTATTTGTGTCATTTTTAAATATCCCAAAAAGAAAATAGCCTAAATTTTAAAATATTACTTAT
>NC_046658.1:48628640-48631604 GCF_010883055.1 Belonocnema kinseyi | reverse complement strand
ATATATATATATATATATATATATATATATGGCTTCTAATATGTCCCCTAAGGGTTTACTTTTTCGTTACACCTTCTTCCATATTCCTTTACACACCCCCCACACACTTACTTAGTGGTGGGTGGGGGACTCACAATTTAAAGCGGGTTTCGAAGCACCAAGAGCAACAGCTTTCATTACTTAGAGAAAACATTTTTCTCCAGAGGTACCGGTCCCACAACTCTCCAGAGATGAATAACTCCCTTTCTGGGCTAGTGTTCACCGCATAGACCGTCGATGCTCTTCTAGAGTGCGAGGCGGGAATCGAACCCGCAAGCTGACGAAGAGTAACCGTCGTGAGACGTGGCCATTAGAGCTCTGAGCCGGTTATATTACTTTGCAAACGGTTAAAAGAATGAGAATATTACCGGGAATATAACCGAAAAATAAGTTCTCTGAGAATTAATTTTTAATTAGTGAAAATTGCATTTTTTCGTTAACTTGGAACGATTTTTTATTGTTGAAAACATATTTTAAGCCGAAATGAAATATTGAATAATTTATAGATATTGAGCTGACAACTCAAAAAAGGAGTATAGCTCGGTAGTTCATAATTTTATTATTCAATGCTACTATTTATCAGCCCCCTGGAACTATGAGTTGAAAATGTACAATGTGTTGACGGTGGACGTTCGACGGCGCCAGCTATGCAGTTGGCCTATGATCGTTGCAAATGCATGAAAAAATAATGACGTTGAATTTAATAACACATTAAAAGTAATTTACTGACAGTGTTAAATAATCTTTGAATGTTTTGAGTGATCTTTTCGACATTTTCAAAGCGAAATGAAACTAAAAAAACTGGTTTTAGATCATATATCCGCAGTGTTGAAATGTTGAACAAAATCATGAAGTGCGTTTATTTTCATTGTAAATCGAAATAAAAAAGTAATGGGAAGCAGGAAAAAGCTAACAAAATTAAATTTTTTAAAACACCAAATGATCCAAATATTGTTAAGTAACGGCAAATGCTATTTTAAGGGACGATATCAAACTGAAAGTGTTGTAGCAACATTGTTACATATAAGGTGTATAGATATATCGTTTTGTTGTTGAAGATTTCTCTTTTAAAAATATTATTTGATATATTATTTAATATAATTTATTTATTATTAATTAAACATTATTTAATATAATACAAATCGACGGCTTTATACTTTAGATAATAAAAAAAATGATATTTAATATATTTTCAAGTTTTAAAAAATGAACTAAAATATAATACTATAATTTTAGAGTACCTTTTTCAAATTTTGTGATTTTCTATTTTTAAATTTTCTATTTTTTTAATTTTACCACCAAACGGACAATAAGACTTCGGGAAAAATTTCCAGATATTATATTAAAAGGTTTATTTTAAGTTTTGAAGATTTAAAAATATGTCGAAAAAGAATCTGAAAGATTTTAAAACAATTTTTTCAGATTGAATTGTTTTTTATTTCGCAGAAGTTTCAGCAGTTTTGAAAAAAATCTAAAATAATTAAAATCTTGAGAAAATTCCGAAAATTTTCAAACGAACTGTACTTTTTTGATGATTTAGAATAAAAAATGAGAAGCCTTATAAGAATTTTTAAAGGTTTTAGGAGAGCAATAAAATCGTTTCTAGATTTCTGTTAAAATTTTTAATGATTTATTTATTTTGAAGAAGGGATTCTAAACGAAATTTGAATCAAAACTACAAAAAAATTCTATTATGCTTAATAAATATTTCCAACTACTCAAACAACTCCAAGTTAATTTTAAACTTGTGAAAAATTCTATTTTTTCAATTTTGATTGTTGAAGATATTGAAACAGGAAGCTGAATTAAAATTACGAAAGGTTTCAAGAGAATAAAATTTTTTTCTTTAGATTCCCAGAAAAATGTTAAATGATTTTTTATTGTGAAAAATTAACTTAAGGATAATGTTCTAAATGATTTCAAAGTATTTCAAAAAAGCTTCAAAAAATAATTCATTTAGAACGTTCAGATATATTAAAAAGATGTTTTAAAAAATATTTTATTTAATAATTATAAAAATTGGGAAAAATGTAGATTTTTTACAATTTTTTAAAAAAAGAAACTTTTTATGAATTTAGAAAGATTTTTAGAAAATCAAACATTATTCTCTAGATTTTTAGGAAAATTTGAAGTTATTTTCTGGTAAATGCCAGTACATTTAGTTATATTTTGCAAAGAAATTTAAAAAGGGTAGTTTAAAACAATTTTAAGTTTAAAAAAATGAACCAAAGTTATACATATACATAATTAACAAAGTTTCATTATTGCTGATGAATTCAGTTCAAAAATTTACTTTTCGTCATAAATATTTTCACGAAATTTATCGTAAAATTTAGGAGGGAAAGGGACTTTTCATTATACTTGTTTTGAAATGAAACATGAACAAAAGTTGCAACTATTATTCAATTTTAATGCTGTAAAGCTTATTTTATTCCTAATAAGATTCTCCGAAAATCTCATCTATACGATTTTAGATAAAAAATTTTAATAAGGGAATATAAAATTGTTATTTTTGTAAACAATAGGTTTTTATAGATAAAAATTATCGATAATGTTTACAGAAAATCTTTTGAGGAATAAAATCGGCTATAACGCATTAAAATGAAATAAGTATTGCAACTTTTACCTACAGAGAAAAAGGGAAACATTAAACTCTAAATTTTTATTGTCAAATAAAGAAAACCTGATATATTATTTTCAAAAGTTCACCTCGAGTTCTTTTCCAAAAGCAGTTATAACTAACATTAGAATATTTTCTTCCATTTTATTAATCATTTTTAACAAGGATAATTTTTGGAAATTGAAATAACATGCGATAATAATAAATAAGGAAGCACATTGTGTTAATTAAAGCACATAATTCGTTTATTAAAATATTTGAAAATCTGAAATGAATTCAAATTAATAAATAAAAAATATTATTAT
>NC_046658.1:48593628-48628540 GCF_010883055.1 Belonocnema kinseyi | reverse complement strand
TGTACAAAGCAGCGGAGGAGGCTGCTGAAACACTCGGACTTGACTTCAGTATTAGGGGTGAGCAAAATGCATCAAATCTTATCTATCTCGAGCACTCACTCCAGAAATCCCGGATTAAGAAAGCATAAGAGAAAAACTTTTGTGAACAGCTCCTCGATAAGAGGATGCACGGTATCTTCCACATAAATGTGGAGGATCAGTCAATGTCGTGCAAGCTAATGTTTACTTGCCTGAAATCGCCCGGATTGAAGTCTAATGCGGAGGGTTATATTTTGGCATGCCAAGACGGTGTCATTTTCACATTAGCAAACTGTCGCCACATTTTGAGCCAAGAAATTCCCGATGATAGCTGCAGGGCGTGCCATGCACACCCCGAGCATTTAGCTCACATACGATCTAGTTGTCCAACTCATGCGGGAACGACCTACATCCAAAGGCACAATGCGGCACTAAGAGTGCTTTATAACCATCTCTGCCACTCGTACGGCATTAACCTTAATATCGCTCCTCTAAATGCTTCTAGGGAAATCGAGTCAATTGTGGAGAATGGGAATGTTCGTTATCGAATTTTCGGCACCAGCTGACAAAAGCATCATAACCGACGAGAATAAAAATAAAAAGAGGTATCGAGACCTTATAAGGGAGTTGCAACGATTTTACCCGGAATATTCTGTTAAAATAATCGTCCTTATCATCGGTGCTCTTGGAGGTGCCAAGCTTTCACTTGCTAATGGTCTAAAATGCATCCCTGCGTGTCAACAATATGCTAAAACACTTGCGTGAAAAATGCAGAAGGCGATAGACCATTAGTTTGGTGATTTTAACGGTATTAAGATACATATTTGAAATTATGTGATAAGACGCAGGTTTAAGAAAAATATTTTTTGTCAGAAATTATAATGCACACTTACATTTTTTCAACACAAATGTTTTAAACTTGGTTGTGAAAAAATCAAGAGGTCCTTTATTGAGAATTTAGTCTTATTTAGTTTATTAAAAATTCAGTATTATTTTCAATAATGTTTCAGCTTTTTACTTTTGAATTAGTGTGATGTTATAATGAATGCAATTTGACCTAACTCATGCTTTGAAGAAATTATTTTTATAATAATCTTCTACCATAGTAGTGCTAGACAGTTGCAACTTTTCCTGAATTTTCAACTGAAAGTGCACTTTGTACTTAGAGTGAAATCATACCCTTCTTTAACTGCATCGCTACATTCCAAATCTAGATGACACCATTTATCCATCTCGTGGCAGGAATTGTCCAACACAGTTTGTGCAACCCAAATTAAAATTAATTTGTTCGAATCAGTTTTGGGATTACCAGTGGGCGGATTCAATCCATATTTAGGCTGACTCTGCATTAAACAGTCAGGGGCATATAAACCGTGTCCGATGGATTTTATTACATGGAACAATACATTTTGAAATTTGTTTTCCAAGACGGAGTCCAGGTTAAACTAAATATTAAATGAAAATAAGAAGAAACGCATACTGTTACACGTTAAAATAAACGTGTTTCCTGCTTACGTATTTTAAACTTTTGCGGACCGCTTTGTACATCTTGTCTAAAAGGATATCTTTCTCCTGAATGAACGGTTCAGATACAATACCGCTCACTTGATTAAAACATTCAATGATATCAGTATTCAAAAACACATGACTGTGTAATCACATAAAACGAATGCGACGTAGTTTCATGGCCAGATGTACAAAAATATTATTTAACAGAACGTCACTTGCATTTATGAATAATAAATTAATTGTCACGAGAAACACAGTTTTCACAATTCTTTCGATGTCTAATTAAACCTCTCTTTATTCTCTCTACTCTCTATCTCTCTTTTTCTCTCTTTTTCCGTTTCTCTCTCTTTCTCTATCCGATACTTCTTCTATGTTTTCCTCGTCAAATCCTAGAGCCTCTGAGTAGCTGCGACAGCACTGCCAATTTGGAAGCAATTGGAATTTTAATTTAATATTAACAAGATATTATAGTAAATAATGATTACTAATTAATGCTACTCGTAGATAAATTTTCGCGTGTCAGATGGCGCTATTATTGGGTTCAAGGACGGATAATTCGATCGCACAAAAAATCCGATCAATGTATCAGTCCCATCGACTGTAGTTGGCTATAATCATCGAAACCCCACTGCTGTTCGACAAGATCTCGCTATCGCTTTTGTTGGCGTGTCTCCTACTTTGAGTGAACAGTCAGAACTTCATTACGTATTTACACAAGTAGCCTTTTGGGTACGCGTATTACTACAAAGTCCAGTCTCGTCTAGCCTGAGTAAGCCCCCCCTCCCCCGTTTCTTTTACACATACCAGCAGCGCGGAGTCAATTGTCGGAATATCTAAATCCGCAAAGCCTGAAATACGGGTTTACTGTATTTTAATAGGAAGTTCAACTTTCAGACAAAAGTAACATCTTTCTTAAAAATTCAAATTTCATTATTTATTTCAAAATTTATAAAGGATAAAGTTGCGAATAGCTGAATTCTCCGCTTTTCTTTATACATCGTATACTTATGTAATTTCACGCGCTGATTACGAATATCATAGTTAAAATTGGCAACAAGGCGCTTTTCATGCTAAAACCATTAAAAACAATAAAAAAACATAGTTTTTACGTTTATCTAAGCCAATATACAAATTTTTGCAAAATCTTTTCCACAAAAGTTATAGATATCATCAAAACACATATTTCTGTATCATACATTTTCTTTTAAGAGTAATAATTTTCGCGAAAATTAGTAATAATCGATTTTCATTTTACAAAAAACCATAAAAATCAAGGTTTATTGCGTTTAGCTCAGCCAATATACAAAATTTCGCAAAATATTTTCAAAAAAGTTAAAGATCTCATTTTAATGCACATTTTTTGCTTTGAGCATTTTCTTCTACAAGTGATATTTTTTGAGAAAATTACTGATGCATCTGATCAAATTTAACAGCTTTCATTGCAATGAGCAACAGGCCTTTCTCTACCGTCCGCGCATATAGTACTTACAGGCGTGTGTTTCTTGCGTGCAATAATTGTTTTAGAGGTTTTCTTTTCTCGACTCCTAATGAAGATGGATGATTGATTCCTCGATCATTGATCGCGATCTTTGAACGAGAAAATTTCTGTATTTGAGTTAACATACGAAAATTAGAGAGATACTCATGATGGATTGATAGATTCTGGTCCATCAGACGCATCAAGTTGATTGTTCGAAAACTTTGCGCTCTGTGACATCCATGTCACAGAGCACAAGCCCAGTTTACTGCGCAGCAGGAAGTAGCAGCCCCAGAAAATTAGCCATCACCAAGATGGATACGGAAGAAGCTAAAAGTGAATTCTTCGTCTACATTTCCAGAAGCAAAAAGCGAAAGCTCGCTAAGAAATGAGTTCACGCTGCGGATAGCGTTCACAGTGGCCAATCGTCGGTCACCTCAATCCATAGTGTACAGTTTCGGCTCAGACATATATTCTGTTTGTGTATCTTATACAGAATATTATTGCAGAATCATTTTAAATTTAGAGCAGGAAGGCTTTCAGTACTACCTGTACAAAAGAATTGACCTGCCCCCTATTAGACTCGTAATGAGAAATATCCCCGTCGCGTACCCGGAAGACTCTGTTCTCTCCGAACTCAATGAGAAGGGATTTAAGATTACGTCGGTTGCTCGTATGAGAAACTGGCGATCTAAGAGATCCTTGCCAATTCTTCTGGTAACGGTTCCAAACACGCCCCAAGTGAAAGAGCTACTTGATGTACACTGCGTACATTAAAATTAAAGTCGATCCATATGTAAAACCCAAGGAAATCGCACAGTGCCTCTGACAACGTCTCTGACATGTGCCACGCCACTCCACGATGTCTGAATTGCGGGGGTGCGCATCAAAGTTCTGAGTGCAAAAAAACACGTGAAACACCGGCCACTTGCGCTAACTGTGCTGGGTACCACCCCGCTAATTATAGAGGTTGCTTTGCTTTTAAACAAGTATCCAAAAACCCGCTATTAAAAAATCAAAAACACACAATTTGCCCAAGGAAATTGCTCCCAAGAAACCAACTAAAAAGATCACACTAAAAGAAAATTCTAAAAGAAAATGCACCCCTCTAGACAGTGTCCCGTCACCGCAAACGTTACCACTCTACAGCGTAGTCGCCGCCGGCACATTACAGGCATGCGCGATAAAGCCTTAAACTATTCAGACAGTCAAAACACATAAAATTACTAATATTCGAGCTAAGGCACTAATAGATAAGAAAATTCATGCCCCTCAGAATAAAACTATTCCCGAATCCACACAAAATAAAAACACACCCTCTCAAGTTATCAAAATAATTCTGATAAAGCTCTTAAAAAGTGCTAAAACCTTAACCACCGACATAATGGGGAAGGGGGGGATTAACATAAACGATGCTATAAACTCAACTACCGAGATTATAAGTAATTTACTTGCACTTGCTATCGAAAATGGCCACCTTAAATAATAACACTTTAAAAATAATGTTTTGGAATGCTCAAGGTATTCTTAAAAAAAGACACGAATTAGCCACATACCTCTACAAAAATGACATCACCATTTTCTTGCTCAGTGAAACTTTAGTACGCGACTCCCTACGCGTTAATCTAGTCCTTGGCTATAAATTATACAGAAATAACTCAAACAGTGGTAACGCAATATTAATTGAAGAAAATATTGATCACCATGAACTAATAATTCCTGAACTAGAAGCCCTCAAAGCTGCTGCAATACAAATAAAAATTCATGGGAATCCATAAGCTATAGTTTCGGTCTATCAGACTCCCTCTCGCGAATTTCTAAAAAAGACTACAGCAAAATATTCAAAAATGCATCCTTGATAATTTCTGCAGGTGACCTAAATGCTAAACACTTAGCCTGGAATAGCAGAACAACTAACAAATTCGGTAAACAATGATTTGAATTTATAAATCATAAGAATCTCTCAATCTCAGCAGCAGACTCGCATACTTTTTTCCCTCACAATACCAAACATAAATCTGATCTTATTCACTTTGCAATTTCCAAAAGTAACTTTTACAACGACGACATTTTCACAATAGATGAGCTTGATTCAAATCATCGTCCAGTCCTTCTAAGTCTTTTTACTAATTATGAAAAAGCCCCTGTCGTGCCTCGCTATAATTTTACAAAAGCAAATCGGCAAGAATGACCCTAGAATCACACGTTATCTTTGAACCTTTAATGACAAACACTTTCTCACATTGACGACGCCATAACCACTCTCACCTCTAGCATAAAAACTGCCCTTCACAGTTCAGTTCCTCAAATTACCATTAACAAATATGATCCACCTCTCAGCCCCGAGATTAAAGACCTTATCTACACCTACAATAAACTCTGCCATAAACACTAAAAAACTAAAGGCTGTATCCTTGAAAAAGCCATTAACCACTTTCAGAAATCTATAGAAATCAAGTTCGAGAGCACAGATGCACAGATGGTCGGTAAACTTCAAATTAAAGATAACTCTATTTATCGTATGACGAAAGCCTCAACGAAGCCGCAATCTAATATTCCCGCTCTCAAAAATCCAGATCAAACATTTGAACTCTCTCCTACCGATAAAGCAAATCTCCTATCGGCAAATTATGAAAGTAACTTCGGTCCACATAACGAACCATCCGATCCTCAACACATTGCGGAATGTAAACAAATTGTCTCCGACTTTCTTAGAATCTCGAACATCAATAATTTCAAGAAAATGACCCATTAGGAAACAATAACAAAATTAAAACTACTAAAAATAACAAAGCTCCAGGTCCTGATTCAATTTCAAATGTAATCCTTAAAAAACTTCCGATATCTGGTCTCACCCTCCTCGCTAATATTTTTAATGCCTGTATTCAACTAAGCTACTTTCCTAACTCATGGAAAATAGCTCACATATTAGTTTTTCAGAAAATAGGCAAGGATCCATATAATTCTACAAGTTACAGACCCATTAGTCTTCTTAATACAATGAGAAAAATCTTCGAAAAAATAATACTCACTCGCGTAAACGATCACCTCGAGGAAAATAGCATCCTTAAATCACAACAATACGGTTTTAGAAAAGGTCACTCTACGCAGCACATAATGCTCAAGCTTACCGAATCCATTAGCTTAAATTTCAATATTAAATTTCAATATGCAGAAAACACACTGGAGCTGTTTTCCTCGATGTAGAAAAAGCCTTTAATAGTGTCTGGAATGTGGGTCTGCTCAGAAAATTAATAAATTACAATTTCTCAAGAGGACTCGTCCTATTTATAATCTCTTATCTTTCGAACAGAAAATTCTGAGTCAAAATAGGTCAGATACTTTCAAAAGAGTAACCCATCCGAGCGGGTGTGCCCCAAGGCAGCATCTTAGGTCCGGTATTCTTTATAATCTACGTAAACGACATCTCTGAGTTCCGCTAGGTTACAATCGGATTACTATATGCAGAGGACACCGCACTATTCACTTTCTCTTGGTCAGCTCTGAAAATCTTAAAATTACTAAACAAAGCTCTTGAAATCATTGCAACATGGGCTAAGCTTTGGAGTAAAAAATTAATGTATCAAAGTCAAAATCAATTCTTTTCTCAGTCAAAAAGCCCATTTAAAATACATCGACCAAAAAAGTTTAATGAACCAATAGACTGAAAAAATTCCGTAAAATACCTAGGGGGTAAACTCCATAAACGTCTTAATTGGAAGCAGCATATCCATGAAACTAAAGGGAAAGCTCTCGGGGTTATCTTGCGTTTAAGCCCTATTATTAATAGGCACTCGAGTATGAAACCTGAATATGGAACCCTAGTTTACAAAATGTTTATCCGACGAATCATAAACTACACTTGTACAATTTGAGGTGGTGCGTCAAAAAGTAACATCAATCGCATCCAGATTATACAAAATAAATTCCTCAGACGCATCACAAAAACCACCAGATATACCAAGAAGTCTGTCCTTCAGAGAGAATTTCAATTACTTTATATTTCAGAGTATATCAAAGAAACCGCCACTAAATTCTTTGAATCAGCATCACTATCACCTTATAAACATATCTCCTTTCTCGGGAAATATGATTTTGATCCGCTTCGCAAGCAGGCGATGCCAAAGGCTTCTGCATAAATAAAAGAATTTGCATAATTGCTCTTGACAGTAAATTCGAAGAGGAAGATCGAACCGGAGGTGTCGGTAAGGTGGTCCAAATAGATGAGTGCAAGATCGGTCGTCGAAAATACGAGCGAGGGTGTGTAGTGGAAGGATCATGAGTCCTCAGAATGATCCACAGAGCACATCCTTGCATCAATCGGTTGAAAAATTGTCTCGAAAATAAGAGAGATCTAGCTACTTTAATAGAATTAATAAAAAAGGACGTGTAGGAAGATACGGAGATCCACACGGATTGTTGAAAGAGTTATATTAACCTCGCAGGTCATGGTTTCGTCCACAAAACTGTGAATTATTTCGAGGAGTTCGTCAATTGCGTTACCGGAGCACACACCCAAACAGTCGACTAATCCTGGAGGTTAATGTCGACGATTTCTCTCACTCTGTGAATTTTTGTGGCCAACTACGGTTTAAGAAAATAGCTGCTGCTCCGTTTTAAGGAAATAATCGTCATTATTAAAGTCTGTTACCCTGGTCACTGAAACTAAACAACATTTTTAATTAAGATAAATTCAAATATATTATATAATAATAAAATCATAAAAATAAAAGAGCAGATTAGTTAACAAAATTACAAAATATAAAAAAACTACAGGAAAATATGCTCTTCAAAGTACTCCAACCTTACCATCGTGAAAAGCGTGATTAGGTGCCAAGCCGAAGCCAATGGAGACACGATGAAAGAAGAAGATTGAGTGCACAGGTAGGTGTTTGAGCAATATTATATCTGTAACTAGTTACAGGGGTGCACAACCGTCCACCACCAGACGTTGGAAAGCGATAGGGGTTGGACCAACATTATTTCTATGTCTTCAAAAGTACGAGAGAAACCAAAGTTTTCCACTAATTTTTCCGGTCTTACGATCAATTTTAGATACAAAGTAATAAAAGAGAAATCGATTTTAAATTCCCTTTTTATTGACGTTTCGGCCTCATGTATGGGCCTTCATCAGAACAAGCATCTGTTATAAGTGTATAATTAATCATTAAACATAAAAAATTAAAAATAAATAAATTACAAAAAAAACGAATGAAGGAGAAGCATAAACAAATTTTTACCTTGGAGGTAATTTTTGGAGTCAATCATATATAGTTCAAAGAGAACGTCAAAATTTAAAAATTCGTGGTAAGTCGTTCCATTGTGTACAGTAAAAGTATTGGGAAACTGTGAAATTAAAACAATTTTCCAAAATTCTTTAAAGAGTTCACATTTTAACAATTAAAAATGCTATAAAACATCTAACAAATGGGCGTGACGTAAACAACAAGTGAATGAATATAAGAACAAAGAAAGTTGTGGTTATAGATGGACCAAATGGACAAAATCAATTCCAAGAATGTTGTGAGAGATCTTTGTTTAAGTTGCCAATTCTACAATCTCTTTTATGTTCGGGTATTTTAGTTTTTAACCGAAGACTAGTTTCACCTATATAAACCTTATTGCACCCTTTACATTTTATTAAATAGAGAACATTAGAGATATCGTCAATTTTTTCGGAGTCTTTTATATTAGTGAAAATTTTTTTTAATTTGTGATCATTTCTAAAATATACATTAATAGAAAACTTTTTTAACGCATTTTTTAATCTTTCTGAAAAACCTTGTACATAATGTAATGGAACCCGTAAATCAGTTTGTTTATAATGTTCCAGCCATTTGTTTTTTTTTGTATTTAATTGAGCTGTTGTAAATTTCATGTACTCTTTCTTTAATGATACTTTCAATTAATGGCAGCGGATAATTATTTTGTTGCAAAGCAATTTTTAATTGGTCTAAGTTTTCTTTTATAAATTTGATGTCACTTAGTTTGATACATCTATCAATTAAGCCTTTAACTGATCCAATTTTCTGGCTAAATTCATGGTGAGAATTGTAATTCACATGTTGGCCTGACCATGACGGTTTTTTAAACCAATTAGTAATGAAATTTCCATTTTCGGTTTTGGTGATAGACAAATCTAATAAATTAACAGTATTATTCTTTTCAATTTCCATAGTAAACTGTAAAGATTCGTCTATACTATTGAATATATTGACTAGTTCTTGGTTTTTATCTGTAGGGACAATAGTGAAAATATCATCTAAATAGCGCTTAAAAAAGAGTGGTTTAAAGCTAAATTTGGATCAATACAATATCTAGTGACACAAGTGAATGTGGATTAGGAACATTATAATTTTTAATTTTTTCTTTAAAACTCTAACTATCTCTTATAAATGAATTTGTTTTTCCAGATATATGCTTTAGAAGATTAGATAAATATTTTGCTAAAATTAGTGAAAAACTTTGTTTTCTCTCGTAGTTTTGAATATACAAAAACGATCGAAGAAAAGTTCACTTCATGATCTCCTTGATTTCTTGAGATTCTATTTGATTATTTCTGTAGCCAGTCACAGGGGTGCCTTCGCGCCCCCACGCGATCTGGGAAAGGGGTAGGGGTTTGAACAATTTTATTCCTGTGACCCGTCAAAGGGGTGCCTTCCCGCCCCCACTGGACCTGGTAAAGGGGTAGGTGTTTGCCCAACATAATTTTTTTGACCATTCAGAGAAGTGCCTTCCCGCCCCCATGGGACTTGGGAAAGAGGTAGGAGTTTGACCAACATAATTTTTGTGTCCATTCAGCGAGGTGCCTTCCCGCCCCTAACGGGATCTGGGACAATGGTAGGGGTTTTACCAACATTATGTCTGTAGCCAGTCACAGGGGTGCCTTTCCGCTCCCCGCGAGAAGCTGAAAATGGGTTGACCAACGTTATTTCTGTTACCAGTAAAAGTCCTCCCCTCCACGGGAATTGTGAAAGGGGTAGGAGTTTGACTAACATTATTTCTGTGACCAGTCACAGAGGTTCCTGCCCCGCAGGACCTGGAAAAGGGATCGTGGTTTGACCGAAAATATTACTGTGACCAGTCACAGGCGTGCGTTCCCACCCCCGCCAGATCTGGAAAAGGTGTGGGGGTTTGACCAACATTACTTCTGTGACCATTTAGAGTGTTCTCCTCCCGTGCCCACGGGACCCGATAAAGGTGTAGGGGTATGAGCAACATTATTTCTGTGACCATTCAAAGTGGTCTCTTCGCGCCACTAACGGGATCTGGGACAAGGGTAGGGGTTTTACCAACATGATCTCTGTCGCTAGTCACAGGGGTGCCTTTGCGCACAGTACCGAATACGTAGTTGCTCACTAGATGTATCACTTATTCCCTCGGAGACTATTACGCGTGGAAAAAATGCTTCAAAAAGAAAATTTGTATCTCGATGAGATTTATAATTTTTGTAAATTGATGTATAATTCATTTTCTCGAAAACTATAACTTGCAGAAAAAGATATTCCAAGCAAAAAATATGTACCTCAATGGTAGCTACAACTTTTATACAGCACATTTAGCGATATTTTGCATACTGGCTTAGATAAACGCAAAAAACCATGATTTTTATGGTTTTTCGTGGTTTTACCCTGAAGAAGGCCTGGTCGCCAATTTTCTCTATCAAATTCGTAATCAGTGTATCAAAGTTCATAAGTATCCGGAATTTAAAAAAAAACTCTTTCGGTAGGAATTTTTTCCTTTTTGGCCAAAAATACAAAAATTTTACTAAAAATTAATCGGTTTACGTTTACAGTTCATCTCTTTTGGTTAAAAATTGAACTATCTTCTTAATAATACATTAATTATTTAAAGATTCATATCCTTGACTGCAAATTTAAATATTTTGTTAAGAATTAATTTTCTCGTCTGAAAATACTAGTTGGAAAAAAATTCATGTATTTTATTTACAGCTAATCTTGTTGGTAAAAAAGTAATCTTTTTTGTTGAAAATTCATCTGTTTTTGGTGGAAATTCAACAATTTGCTTGGAAATTAATACATTTGTGGAAATCTTGTGCTTTTTGGTGGGAAATGATGCATAATGGCTAAAAATGCATATTTTTATGAAAATTCAAGCATTTTGTTGAAAATTCCTTTTCGCTTTGTTTAAAACATAATTATTGTATCTGAAAATTGATATATTCAATTTTTTGCCTTTCTTGAAATAAGATAGGGTGCGAACTGATATAAAGAAGGTGTGTTGTCCAAAATCCAAAACATTTTAGATACAGCTCTCCTAGTTCAAGTATCATGAAATGTTAAAAATGCCAATCACTATTTGAATGGTCTCGTAAGCGATAGTCATCAAGAACGCAGCGATGAAACCTGACGGTTTCACGGAAATGGTCGTGAGCGGTTATATCGATTCTCCTTCCGCAACCGACAAAATGCAGTTAATTCACTGCACGTATACTGTGTACAACTTCGACACGGTAATCTGCCTACGAATTTCAGAAGCTCTGTGATCAATGCGCTCTAATTGTTGACGCGTTTGTTGCTATTGACACCCCCCTCGTCTTTCTCGAATGCATTGTTCTTTTCTTCTTCATTTATCGCAATTGGATAATTGAAATTTGATATTTTCTTTTCTGTGTCATAATCAAGGGTAACGGAACGAATAACTGAGGAAAATCGTCTGTTGAGGAAACAGATGATTTATTTTAGCCTACAACTTAAATACACTAGAACCTCGATATAGACTTTCGCACGGTTTCTTCAAGCACCGAAGACTGATCAATCAAGTGGAAGGTGAAACAAGGCGTTCTGAATGTTTTTAAAACGATGCACGAGTATAGTGCAGAAGAAAATATCAGAAATACTCGTTCGCGATATCATCGCAGCAACGAACTGGGGACTATATCGAAGTTTCATTATATGGGTTGTTTTTCAGTTTTCAAATAATAAAAACCAAGCGTACAATGTAAATGTACATGTATAATGTACTTGGGAAACTTTTATAAATAAGGTTTTTCCTTATTTTCAGAGAATAGTATATAGCACATGAAGGCAGCGAAATAGTCTTTTTACGGTTGAGCGTGAGTTTTTGAAAACACGTGAGATCATAAAAAGATGTATAATACGCATCAGTTTTGAGGTTAGGTCAAAGGGATAATAACCATAATGGGCAGTGCTTGACAGTCGAAGTAACGAAAACGCATACGCGCACTTTCTGCGCGGATGATAAAGCACAATTCACCGGCCCCGGTCGGTAAACTACACCATCAATGACGATATCGTGTCAGGCCCTGAATTTTTCAAATTTAGTGACATTCAACCAAATAATTAAATCTTCAACAAATTAGTTCACTTCTACAAAAAGAGGTAGATTCTAAACTAAAATGACGAACCTACCTGAGAAATTTTTTTTAACAAAGTAGTTCAATTTTGAAACAGAAAAGATTAGTTTTCACAGTGAAAAATGTCAGACTTTATGGTCCAGCCAAAAACTATTTAACTTTGGAATTGAAATCAGCGAAGTGCATCTAAAAAAGGAGTACTCTTCCAAAAAGTTGAATATGTAACGAACAAAAGATTTTTTAGTCAACAACAAAAGAATGTCAACCAAATTGTTTAATTTTCTAGTCAAAGAGTCGCATTTTCTACAAAATAGTAGAATTTTTAATAAGTTTAACTTGTGGAATACTCCTTTTTAATGAAATTCGTACGAATTTTATTTAGTGTAACAAATTTTTTGTAATAAAATAACCCGTGTCAATAGCAAAGATTACATCTTAAATTATACATTTTATCTACAACAAATAAAAATCGAAACATCAACTAAGCTCTTTTATATGTAGAATTGTACATTGAGCAATTAAGTATTCAACTAATAATGAAAATCAATTATTTCCGAATATTCTTCCTAACTCATTGTATGTAGGATGGTTCGAAGCCAAAATTAATTCCTGAAAACTATTCGGAAAATAATTTTTCTTATAAATCATACTGAAAGACACTTACAGATAAAAATAAAATTTTGGAGTTCATTTTTAAATCTTAGTTTAATTCAGTGACAGGGAATATTAAAATAGTTTTTAATATTTACTTCAATGTAAGGTTTATTCGATTAAAAATTCTTGGCCCTTTTGATGTGTAATTAAAAAATGTTTAGTAAAGGGCATTCGAGGCCACAACTACTTTTTATTAGTAGATGAATCTTCAATTTGTCATTCCATATATAAAAAAGCTCAGCTGGTGTTTGCAATTTTTATTTGTGGTAAATAAAAATTATAATTTTAGATGTAACGTAAAAAATGTTCTGGTTGAATCAACCATAATTCTGGTTCCCTTACTATTTTTCTGCTTAAAGTAATCAGAATTCTGATTGTTTTAATTATGGTTCCTCTAACTAGAAAAACTAGTAAGGGCGTATTTAAGCAGAATTCTGGTTAATTTAACCCGACATTTTTTTGAGTGCAATATTTATCATTAACACAACTTATTTTGCTCCTAAAAATATTATCCGGAATATAAACAATCCGTGGTAGTTTCCATGAAGCAAATGTTTCACATAAGTTGAACTTATTGACACCAAATAATTTATACAATTCTAATATAATAATTGGCTATAACTCTCATTAATATTATTATCCATGGCAGTGGGCAGGGTCTGCCGGACAACAGCATTGAGTACGGCATTCGATTTAGTGCATTTCTTACTTTCTTGTGAAGTGCATGCATATTGTTTTAATTTGAATACTTAAAATATGTAATTACTTATTAAAAATAAGTTATTTGATCTTTCCTATCTTATCTTTCCTTGTACATTTACCTCATCATTCTCTTATTACTAAACAGATTTTTATATAGTTCTACTGTTCGTGGGAGCTATTGCCACTTCTTATTTTAGAAATGGATACATTTTCAATAAGTTCAACTTGTTTAAAACATCGGTTTTAATTAAACTTTCATGAATTGTACAATATTTATGGTAGAGAATATTTTTAGAAACACAATAAGCTCCGCCAATTGTAAATTTTGGAGTTGTTGTGAAAACCAAATTAGTTTTTTTTAATAAAAATAGAGCACGTAGGTAAAAAAATTCATTTATAATGCCGGTAGCGATGAATGACGAAACTTTGAAAATAGCTTAACATTTACGTCAGCGAAGGCGTTTCTTTCCTTAAGCGTTTAATATGTCAAGAAATTACTTAGTCGATGCGAACATTATTTTTTGTATTAAGAAATAATTTTTGTTTCATTAAATTAAGTAAAATCTTCATTTTGTACCTTCTCCTTCGAGAAATGTCGGTCACGACTATAGGGACGTTTCAAAAGCATAGTTGCTCGAGTAATCGTGACCGGTCCAGAAGACTAGGACAACTCTGTCTTAATCTTTTGACAACGTTTTAATTAGCCATTTTATACAACAAAGTTAGTTAATAACTTTATAAAACATAATATGTAAGTATATATTTCGATTTATTTTTGAGACCACTTTATTTCTTAAAAATTATATATTAATTGTATTCAACATTATTTTTAACTGAAATAAAAAATAAACACTTAAAAATAAAATTAATTTTTATTATAATTAATTATTCTAATGTCCGTCAGATGTATTTCATCCCGGAGGTCTCAGTCAATATAAAACTCATAACACATCTTTTATTCCATTAAAGTATAGTTAAAATACAAAAATAAACTTGAAATACACTTCTAAAACGCTAAAAACTAATTTCAAGAAAACTTAACGTTTTTCGCGAAGACTGGGACAAAGACTCACGGATTTGGAAATCACGATAACTGGAGCATCGGTGCTCTTTGACTTTTAATTGTTTATAAATAAAAATTAATATGAAATATAATGTAAAAAACAATTTTGACAATATTCTAGGATGTTTAATGCCTTGCCAATTTGATTCTCCCTTAAATATATTGTAGTACTCGAAAAACTAAGCGACACGTACTTTTTTATATCTGCGGAAAAATACTTTAAGGGGGTGAAACAGCCCCTCAAAGATAGGGGTCTCAAGTGTCGATTGTATAGTATTGTGTATAAAAACTAAATTTATTTTGATCAAACATAATGGAAAACTTTTCTCGTGATAAAAGATGAATAACATCATTTACTCCAAAAAATATATATTGAGGGGGAAAACCGTTACTACATATTTTTAAAGTTGTGCTGAAAATTTGTAAATACAACGGAAAAAATGTTAAAAATATATATTTTGTAGTTGAGACCAAAAAAAATGTACGTATTTCGCCAAAATAAGATGTGAAATAGAGTCCATCAAACATGAATAAAAAAATTACATGGAGGTTAACCACCCCCTAATTATATATAAAATAACAATTAAGTTTAAAATTGAGCAAAAAAATCCGAAAATAATGTGTGTTGTATATAGAAAAGAGGATGAAGGTATTTATATATTTTGGAGCAAAAAAACAGAACTGAGGAGGGTAACTACCCCTTAATTGTTTCTCATTATTAACCTTTTTAATTAAATTTTGTGCGCATTATTTTCAAAGTTTGTTTAATTTTAAGGTACGCGAATAAAGTTGGAAGTAAAATGGGGTCCATCCAACATGAACAAAGAAATTACATGGAAGTAAACCACCTCTTAATTATGTATAAGATAGCAAAATAAGTCTAAAATTCAGCAAAAGAATCCGAAAAAATACACATTGCATAAAAAAAGAGGATAAAGGTATTTAGGTACTTTTAAGAGATAAACAGCAATGAGGAGGGTATCTACCTCTACACAAAGATTTATTCTTCAAACTTTAAGCAATAGTGATACTCGTCAAAAAAATGTTTGAAACACAGTGATTTTTTACACCACGAACATTGAACTACAGCAATATTAGTACAACCTAATACATCACAACGAGTTTTACAGGAATCACCGAAGTTGAAGTCTGTCGGATTTTCAAATTTACCTGGATTTTTTGCAATATATCCGCTTTTGTACCATTAATATTTAAAAAGATTAGTATATCTTGGCGAGCTTAACTGATTATGCACCAAAGATTAAAGCTTAATAATATTATTCCTGATATGTAAATTGATATCGTAATTCATCAAAATAACAGAATCAAAATAGTGACGCACATAATTTTTCCAAACTCTGAACCCAAATATACCAAAGGTTGAATTTTTCCTGTTGTATATATCCTCCAACCAAATCTTGAAGTGATCTGCAAATAATAAAAGCCTGAACAGATTGGCGGATCAGAAATATGGTGTTGAATATTATCCTCTATGATTTGTGCATCTAAATTTTTAAAAGGTTCTTGGAAATCTAAGGACTCTTCAACCATCATCTTCATCCCGTTAAATTCTTACATGGCATCCAACAAAATTGCTTTAAAATATTCTTTCATTTCAATTTCCCTTCTTTTTAATGAAGTTGCTTTTATATTTAAAGTTTGGAATGTAGCAAGCAGTAAATTTATAACATTCAAAGGATTCACCTTCATTTTTAAACCGGTAGAAAGGTTGAAAAGTTTTGTTTAAAAGAAACATTGAATGTTAAAATATTTAAAAAATATTTTTTGATGTATTTATGTGGGAAAGAGTCTACAAACAAAAATTTCTATACATAGTCGAACGGCCACCCTTTTGAACTGTTATTGTCAATTTTTGAAATTCTGTTTGGTGATTTTTGGTTTATTCTGCGAATCCTGTGAAGTTTGTTAGTCTTTTCTTCTTTGGGTTTGACAAAGTATTAGTGTTGAAACGCTTCACTAAACTAATTGTAAAAGAATTAGGGCAGAGTAACGGCGTTGAAAACTAGGCTGACAATAATTCTTCTTTCGGATTCTGAGGTATTTATATTGCAAAGTTTCGTACATTATTCGAGTCATAGCTGTTATTTTCCAATTTAATCTTTGAATGAAAGATTATATATCTTGGTTTAAATCATCTTTTTTTTTGCGAAATAAAATTTATCACAGAATGCACAATAATACATTTGTACATTCTGTGATAAATTTTATCTTGCGAAAGAACAAGGTGATTTATTTACAACATATCACATTAAAATTAATATTAAACAAACTTTGAAAATAATACGCACAATATTTAATTAGAAAGGTTAATAATGCGAAACGACTCAGCGGTAGTTACACACTTCAGTCCTTTTTTTCGCTCGAGAATATCTAAATACCGTCATCCTCTTCTTTGTATGCAACACACATTTTTTCGAATATCTTTTGCTCAATTTTAGACTTATTTTCTGTTTTATATATAATTAGGGGGTGGTTTATCTCCGTATAATTTTTTATTTGTATTTCACATCTTATTTTGGCGAAACACGTAAACTTTATTCTTTCTCAACTACAAAAGATATATTTTAAAAAAATTTTCCTTTGAATTTAAAATTTTTCAGCACAACTTTAAAAAGATGTAGGGCGGTTTACGCCCTCAATATATACATTTTTTTAGTAAATTACGTTATTCACCTTTCACAACGAGGAAACTTTTCCAGTAGGTTTGATGGAAATCAATTTAGTTTTTATACACTATACCATACAATCGACACTTGAGACCCCTATCGTTGAGGGGCTGTTTCACCCCCTTAAATTGTTTTCCCGCAGATATAAAAAAATACATGTCGCTTAGTTTTTCGAGTACTACAACATATTTAAGGGAGAATCAAATCGGCGAGGGACACCTGAATGACTTTCCTTTAAGTCAAGTCCCGTACACGATGTTGCTGTCCGGCAGATCCGGTCCAATGACGTGCAACCAGTCAGAGCAATATACCGTATCCCAACACAAAAAATTTAATCTTCAACAATTATATATTCAAGTATGTAATCAATGTTACACTTATACCCCTTCGAAATTATATACTCCACTTTGAGGTTATGCCTCGTGTACATATTAAGAAAATAAGAATGAGGAAAGGGTGAAAGAAATTGAAACTTACCTACGATGGATAAAAAGAAATTTTAATGATTTATAGACTAACGAACTATGGCGTAAATAAAAATTAAGGTTTATTTTTTGTTAACTTTGAAATGTTAGGTTAGAAAAACGTGTTTTTTTTATAAAACTGAGTTAATTATTCCCTGTATATTTTCTTTATTTTTGACTATACTTAGTGAACACATACAAAGTGTGTCGCAGTGATAAATATATGAGGCTTTATTTCGGGTATGTTGTTCTTTTAGATTTAAACAATTTGTATGCTTAAAAAGTTGCACTTGTCATAAAGATTAGAAATAAAATAATGAAATATTTTTGCTTATTGTGATATACTCTCATATACTAATTGTACATAAACCTGACGGGAAATAGTTGTCTTATAAGATTCCACTGACTTTTTTCTTAAATTCTTGTTCACTTTTCTCCTTCTAATGAGTGAAAGTCAATGCAAATGTTTAACAATGTGTACTACATTTTATAAGACCGGTCACCTATATTTTCAAAGCTATTTTCTTCCATGTAAGTATTAAGTATATGCGTATGAGTTAGTGTGCTTAAGCACGATATCACTGCATAATTTGTCGGCTTTCAGCAAGTTTTAAGTATGTAGAATAGGTAGCAGCCTAATTATCAGAAGTGTTAACTTTCTATGTAAACGAGTAATTAATCGTATTCATAGTTGTGGCGACGTGATGAAAGCGTATTTAAGAGCAGTTGTATACGCATACTCAGTAGTGGTTGCAGCTAAAGACGCTAACAGTGTATTAATTAAAATAAGCGTGCACTTAAAGTTAATGTAATGAAAAAACATAAAATCAAGTATTCTTAATTCTGAAGAGCTTATTCATTGAACGTGTTTAAAAATAAAAGAGCGTACTTTTCGTGCTACATAATGCAGTTACATCTATTCTATATGACCTGTTGCATTTATAATTTGTGTGTTTTTTGCGACAGAATAATTAATAATTTGTCTCCATGTCTATTCTTATCATTCATCTCAGCTTTTTATTTGACTCTTCCAATTTGGATCTGAATTGATACACATAAGCATTTATAATCCTTATTAAATTCTTTTTTTGTTGCTTAGTAAAAATACATCAATATAAATTTTTATACGAAATTCATTTTGTAAGTCTTCAACTTTAACTCTAACGTCGTCAAAGTTGAGTGCTGCTGGATGGTACTTTATAGGAAAAAAATGTTTGTTAGCACAAATATTTACGGAGCCGTAGAGAGTGAGTTTTTGGGGGTGTTGGGTGTACTGCTGAATTAATCGACGTATAACTATTTAAATATTTTTTACGTTTATTTCACTGATAATGCACATATATAAAAAAAGTATTTTACCTTATGAAAGTAAGGAAAAAAATAATTTTCACTGTTTCGAATCTAGACTATTTTCTGTTGTTGTTTCCTTTTATACTTGAAACAATTTCGAGCTTTTTGAATTTAGGGACCTTGAAATTAATAAGTGTTCTAATAAAAGTAAACACTTCTGGCCTACAGTAGTTTTTATAGGACCTTTGCATCCTGTTTACTCAACGTATGTTTTTAAAGAAAATATGTATTCGATTTGAATAATTTAAGGTCACAAATTAATTTCACTTTCTTAGAATTTTGACAATTTTTTTATTTCCACTTTTAATCAGAAGGTTTATTGCGAAGGTAAAATATTTCTTTTCATAAAAATGGATCCAGGTTCCGGTTAAGAACGTAACGGTAAACTGGTCGGATTCCGGCTTCAATACCGGCCAGCATCTGGTCTGATAATCCGGGCAAAAGGCAGTTAAAAAATGTGGCTGCAGGCGAGTAATTGGTAACTTGTTTTGTGTTTTGAGGCTCATCGCAAATAATACGGTGACCTTTAAAGGTAAAATCAAATTAAACAATTTTGGCGAGGAAATTGGAGTAGAATTTCAATAACTGATGATAGAATCTTCAAGCAATTATTTTATTTTAGAAACCACATGGTATAGAATCCTATATAGGATCTTGTACATGTTCCTGTATGGGGTCATATCCAGATGTCCAGTAGTATTCTATGGCACCTAAGGGTGCGCAGAAGTTTTGTTGGACCTCCAGGAGCGCCTAGAAATATACGTACCGTTAGGTAACGCGAGGTACCATTAGGTATATTATAATGGAGGATCCTATACAGGCCACTATATAGGATCCTATATCATTTCCTATAGGTGGAATCTATAGGTGAAACATATATGATCCTATGTTGGGTCCTATATAGGTTCCTACGTAGTTTCCTATATACGATTCTACGTAGGAACCTATATAAGAATTATCAGTAGGGTAAACAGTTAAAACATTCGAAAAAATTTAATGTTTTTTTTATAAAGAATTTAAAAAATCTCAATTCTATTTCTTTGATGTAATAAGTCTTTAAATTATACTTTTCAAATAATAATTCATGTATCATTCATAACTACGTCTTTGGTAATATAACGGCTTTAAAAACATGTATAATTTCTACAAAAAAATTATCCTGGCCAGTGTCCGGTCGACTTCCGACCATGGGATCTAACCAGGGTTGGCCCGGTTAGTAACCGGCCGGTTCTGGGCTAGGTGATTCAAGAAAACTGTAACCCGGCTTTTCCCAAATAGAAAGAAAAAGAATTTCCTATGAATTGCTATCCATTAGGTCTATAATTTGCCGAAGCTTGAGTAAAATCGGAGAACTTCAGTTTTTTTGATGATCACTTCAGATATAGTGCCCCAGTTAAGGAATTTCGAAATAGAAAGAATAATTTCTAAAAAAAATGGAATAACAATTGTGGGATAAATCATTTTGTGCAGATACATTTTTTTAACAATCCTATCACCAACGAGCCTCTAATTTATTTTAATGGTTGTTAAAACAAAATTTTAGGATGAGGTCCAGAGAAAACATTTTCTAAAATACAAGAGGATCCCTAAATATTTTATTAATTAAAATTAAGGCAAGTTAAATTACCTCGAGATATCTTTTTGATACACCTATATTATACAAATGACTCAGAATTAATTTTAGGCTGATCAATCCCCAGTCTTGGGATAAGGTCTAGAGATAACGGTTTTCCAATAATGTTTATTGAAACGAATCAACTGAAATGCACCAAATCCATCTGCATTTCCTGATGTGAATTTATCTATGATCGATCTGTGAAAAAACAATGGAAATCTGTTATTAATTTCAGAAATAACGTGTTACTTATTAAAGTTATTAATAAGTAATGATTGTTAAATCATTATAAAGTAATTATTCTTTAAATTATTACTGCCGACACTGTCAGTAACAAACAGACAAAACAACCAAATATTTCTGTGATAAAGAATAATCAATCGAAAGTATAATAAACATGCCGGGGGCCGATTAGTCATTATTTCGAGGTTATGTTGAGATTCACCTTTTTACCCAAATCGCTGTCAGTAATTGTAGGTAAGGTCAATTTAAAATTTTCACATGTAATATTTTATTCACTTCATTCAAAACATATCCTGTCTATTCATAACATATATTTTTTATGCCGCAAACAAGCGTTAAACACAATTCACTTTTCGTCCACTAAAAGCGCACAATGTTATTACCAATTTATAGTATTTGTCACTCAGCAGCCATTCTATAATGTTATTAGCACAAAAGAAAATTGATGTTTACTTCGTAGTCCACAAGTCTGACTTCATTATTAATGAAAAACTTTTATTATTTGTAATTACTACATAACATAACCTATATTTTTTTGACACTTGTATCTATTTGAAGTTTCGAAGGCAAACCTGGAAACTATGATAAACTTGATCCGAAGATGCACGGCCTTGACCGAATGGCCGATTCGAATGCAACTTTAAAGGCGCGAAATATGAAAATGCCCCTGTACAATGGGTTCTTCCCTGCTGTTGTGCAATTCGGGCAGCAATCAAGTTCGCCATGTATGTAACCCCAGCGTGCTTACCCTATATAAAGGCGCGTATAGAATGCGTTAATGATCATCTATTCATTCAATTCTGTCAAAGCATTTTAATATAATTAATCTTATGAAAGCATGAATTATTTAATTGAGTAAAAATGCCTTTTAATTATCATGAAAGGCATTTATGATTTAACTTAATGAGAAATCGATCTTCGTTTATGGAATTTTTAATATTAACCGTGCCTGGAATATAATCGTCATGTCGATGATGTCGCGACTTCACATATAGATATATTATCTATTATTAATTAGAAACGATTATTACCAAATGAGTTTTTATTTTTTTAATATCTGAATCAACTTTTAATAAAATTATAGAAGTATTTCAGGTTTTCTGGTAAAAAGGTACAATTTTAAAACGTGAAATTAGAAAGAAACTAGCAATCAGACAAAACAAGAAATCATCATCGTTCAGTATGGAACCACAAATGTGACAACAGTCCTTCTGCTGACAGTAAAAGTGCAAGGAATTTTTAAAGAATTTTAAACAGGACCCTGCAAATTAATGCGAAAACATACAGATAATGCGACGAAGGCACATATATGCGCCTATATATTTCCTTTTTCCGTGCACTGTTGAGCTCCTGCACATTCTTGAAGAAACAAGGTGAGAACTGCCAATAAAAGCCTCGATGAGAGAAAATAAAATAGAAAAGAAAAACAGTACAACAGTGAGCGGACGCTATGCATGCTAGAAAAACCAACTGACGTTCATACATGCAGCTGCCTATGAGTTGCGCAAAAGTTCCGTTATATTTCGTGCTGGTGCCTCCAGCAGTGACCATTACTTCTGCTAATGAAAATGCAACGGGAATTCCTCCCATATTCCCTCATCCGTTTCTACCTTCGTCAAAAAAATGTCAGATTAAAAATTGCATCACATCCCGTTACACAACAATTTAAATCTTTTTTAAGGTCTTCTTTCTAGAAAAAAGGCATTTACGAAAATATTAATCTATTACTCATTAATTCTTGTCTTCACTAAAAGATATTATAAACAATCACAATCAGTCCCTGCACTACCTTAAATAATAATTTCAGAATGTATTTGAGCTTGGCAAAATAATAATATGTACAGGAAAAGAGTGAATTGTGTTTGAAAAAGACCATAAGTTTATATGTCAAAAAATTCCCTGTAAAATTGAGTGAAATATTTCAAAAGATCGTAGTATTTTTAATTTAAATTAGTAATTCTAATATACAAATTCGATACAATTATGCAAAGGAATATTTGAAAGAGCTTCAGATATTCTCCCTCTATTAAACTACGGTGGGTTTCAATGGAACTCAATTCAAAAGGTCTTGTGCCTCTCGGTTTTTTTTCTGCTTTCATTAATGTGATAGCCCCTACTATTTTGAGATCAGAGTAGAAAAATCGTTGCCTATAGTACATTTTTGCGGAAATGACACTAAAGTGTTAAATGGCTGAAATGAATGATTTTTTTCGGCTTTTTATTTATATACCTATTTATATATAACTAATTATAAAAATATATGTATTATTATATATATTTATATATATATATATATATATGGGTGTGTGTGTGTGTTTGCTAACTATTTTCCGATAGCCGATAAATGTTTAAAAATATGTAAAAAAAGTTTTAAAAATTCTGTTTTTTTTAATGCTTCGTCTAAGTATATTCTAATACATAAGGATGATGTACAATATTTCAGAGGCATAAAATTCCCTGTAAAACAAAAATATTAACATTAAAGCTTATAGATTTGAGAAAATACAGCTGTCCAAACTTCTTTTATATAAGACAATGTGACTAAATAAATGTTTATTTAATTTTTTTTAATTACTTTATTTCATTGCATTCCAGTTGAAGTTGTTTAAAAAATAAGTTGAAGTGAGCTAGATTTCCTCAATTAGTTATTATTAAATCAATAATTCAAATAATCGAGTGACTAAAAAGAACGCTCAATTTCGCAAAACGAAAACGAATATTTCTTAAATAAACTCTATTGAATTCAGAGCTTTTCCATGTTTAATTTACATTTAAAACCCAATGAAGTAATTCAGGATCTTTGCGAACCTTTTAGAGAATCTAAAATTAAAGAACTTGTTAAGTAATTTATTAATTTTTGTAATAATAATAACAGGTCTTTTTAAATGCTGAATATATCGTCTAGAAAGTTGCCTTCCATAATAAGGTGTTAAAAAATTGACTTGAAAATTGAATTTTCTTATCAGGTAATTCCAATTGGAATTACCACAGTGGGAAAAAAGCACCTCTTTTGGACAAAAATCGACCTACAGTGCAATTCTTAACAGATTTTGAAGTTTTTTTTAGAAATCTCCTTAGGGGTTCCAGTTATAACAAGCAACTGCAGATATATTAATTCGATTTAACGTAAATTTTTTATTTAACAAGAAAGTTACAACTTTTTGTTGCTAAACTTTTCCGTGATACCATTTTTTCTAAGACTTTCAAATTCATTAAAAAAGGTCATAAATCAGTTAAATAAGTAACTAAAAATAATTTCCAGTAGGTGAGAGTAATTACAAAAATGGTCAATAATGTTATGAACAAATTAATTCACAAAAGACATTTTTTTGTGATTCGCAATGAATAGCTCATTTTAACCCATAGCTTTCATATAAATTATCGGAGATAATAATGTGCTCTTACAATTAGTTAAGAGTAGATAATAATTAATCATTATATCAACAATTTTTATAAACAAATGCATATTAGGACCATTTTTTCATGAATATGATTGATTTTTTTGCGAAATAACTTGAAATGTCTTACGAAAGACACCTTGCTGTAATATTTTTCATAGTGATCGAAAAGTGTTGATTATTTAAACAATGTTCATAAACAAATGCAAATTTTGACCATTTTTTCATGTATAAGCTTTTTTCGTGGAATCAATTCCAAATGTCTTGCAAAAGACTCTCCTATTATATTTTTAATAGTGTCTGCCAGACATTCTGCTGTTATGAGCTCTAACTTTTCTAAAGATCTTATTGTTTCCCTCTTGCGATTCTTCTGAATACCAACCAATTAATAGCTCAAAAGATTGAATTAAATTACTTCAGTGAATAAGCAGCTTATGTACTGAGAGTGCAATTTTATATCAAAGATAAAGATTTATGCAAAGATTAGCGGTTTCCAAACAGTAAGTCTTCAATTTCGCGCAATTAACTATCCTTTCGCGCGTTATAACTTGTAATATATCGTAGAATCTGGTGATCAGATCTTGATCCAAACCGGTTATTTTGGCAACCGATTTAGCTTTTCCCAAAAAGGAACGGGCAACATTTCCGGTATTTGTTGTTCCATAACCCTGCTTCACCACATCAACTGTTAAACCTATTTTGGATCTTAATTGTATCAGAATACGTTCTTTTCTTGATTTTTCATTTCCTTTACTTCCTTTTTTCTTGTGAAAAACTTTTTAAAATCCATATTGTAGGAAACTTTTAACAAATATTCCAGAACACGAATCCAAGCATGCAGCGTGGAGAGACCAAATTTATAATGTGCCTCATTGCATGGCATTTTAGCTACATATGGTAAGTTGTTAACATGTTTTGATCCAACTCCACAAATATTGCAGCGAGAAGATGCTTTCTGTCCAGTTAAAATATTATATACCTTTCCACCAATCATCTTACACTTCAAGTCAAAGCTGATATCCAAACTCATTTCACTGACACGAATCGAATAGGTACGAACTTTTCCAGCAGCTTTATGTAATAGTTGTACTCTTTATTTACAAGAGAATCAGTTTCTTTAAGGAAATTAAATTTAATTGTCCTACAGAAATTGACCGATGAAGGTGTTTTCTCGTCCAAATAATATCATCATCTGCTTTTAATTGAAGAGGGACGAAGAAAATCAAAAATAAAGATTTATCCGTGAAAAGGCTCTTATGATAGCTGACGTTTTCTTCACTCTCAGAATCACTGTTATACGATTCATGGTTTTCATCCACATCATCACTATTCTTTGACCTCTTTGGCGTGTCATCTGATGCACAAAAGCACCGTCCATAACCCACTTTCCAAAGAGCACAATTTTTTTAGCAAAAACATTAGCGAGATCATCTTTTTCCATTTGCAACAAGATTCGCTTAACTGTATGACCCAGTAAACTTATGAAATGGACACTTGCTCCTAAATTAGATGTCTCTATATGCTCACTGTTTTCTGGATAACAAGCTTTTTACGCTTCGGAGATCTTTAAATGCGGCGGATATGAATCATTGCCTGTTATTTCTTCATTGTACTTTGTTAGATTTTCATTTTTCCTCTTCGACAGACCTAAATCCACGTATATCGCTAAGATTCTTTGCAATTTATTCTCGTCATCATCTTCTTCATGAAACTGCGTCCCAGATTCGCTGTCGGGCTCATATTTGTTCAATGAAAGTGCTTTGGATAATTCTTCCTTGCTATAATTTGAAGCAAGTTCTTGGGCGCTCTTTTTATTCGTCTTTTCGAATCCATCTTCAAACGATAATCGTGGTCTTCCTCTATTTAGAACATTAGTTAAATCTTTTGTTTGGATAGGTGGGTAAGGAAAAGATACCTTGAACTCTGCTTCTAAGGATGCAGCATGATTTAGAACAAGCAATGCTTTTTTCCTACAGACACTTTTCCATTTTCTATTATACAAAGGCATACATGAGTCAACCAATTTTTTTCTTATAACCATTCACTGACTTTCATGAAGAGAAGGCGTAGCATTAATATTATCCAAAATCAAATCTACTTTGTTATATGTTGATTGTGGATCGCTATTCCAAATGATGTCACATAAGTGCTGATTTTTTATTCTGTATTTCATGTTAAAAAACATTTCGAAGAATTCCCTCAATATCTCCGTGGAAACACGCAGCCTATTTGTGAACGTCTTCCATGAAGCAAAATAAAACAAATGCAGCAAAACAAATTAACAATGACTTGAAGTTGCTCCTGCTACATTCAACTGTTTTTAGGTATAGTTAATACCAAAAACAATTTATTTGTAGCTGCAGCAACTTCAAGTCATTTCTGATTTTTTTGCTTCATTTGTTTTATTTTATTTCAAAAAAGATTTATTTGCAAGCAGTCTTTGCCAAAACATTTTCAGTTCATTCTGCAGAAAAATCTAGCCTATTAAGAAAAATGGTAAAAATGTGCATTTGTTCATAAATTTTTAAAAAATAATTACCACTTTCTGTCACTATTAAAAATATGTCAGCAAAGAGTCTTTTTCAAAACATTTTGCATTGATTCCGCAAAAAAATCAAAACTATTCATGAAAAAATGGTTAGAAAATTAGAGCCGATTAGGAAAAATGGAAAATTTAGTAAAATATTCATTAGCGAATTTTAATGGGCAGCGTTAAATTTTTGGATTATGCCGAGAACATTAAAAAAAGATATAAAAAAATCGGTTAATAACTTCAAAAGTTATTACACTTTTGTTACGCTGCGAAATGGCCCAGTAATGGATTTTCTCGGATAAATTTAGTGAAAATATTGACCGATTATTATGAACTTTTTTCCATATTTCTAAAATTATATCACGAAATGGTTCAGAACCCACCTTAAACTGTGGGTCCACCTCCCACTACCAATTAAGTGTTTGTGGAAGGGGGGGGGAAAGGAATAGAGAAGAAGGTACAAGAGGAATGTAAACTCTTAGGGGACACGTTAGAAGCTTCCATTCCACTCCAGTTAATTTCAATTGCAAGAATAAATTAAGAGAACCATTTTTGATAAGGAGCAGTTGAGCCCTCTCCTATTTAGTGTTCTAATTAGCAGACATGGTGCGAGCATGTGTAGAAACAAAAAAGCGGGAACAATAATGGAAAAAGGCAAAGTGTATTCACTACTATATGCATATAATATAACGATGTTACCTTATGATGAAAGATGGATGGATCTGATGATAAGAGTTTTCAACAATTTTGCGAGAGTAAACAATTTTTTAAAGTAGGTGAGTAAAACTAAGATAGTGTGTTTTATTAATGAAAAGCGTAGTGTACGAATCAAAGATAAATAGCGTGTTGATGAAGCTCATGGAGGGGTTTGCTACCTAGGAATCTGATTCAAAGCGAGAGGTGGTAAGGAGCTAGATGTGAGACATAAATATGTATCTTCAGGACGTAGAAACTTGTCTCCAAGACACAAATTAAAGTCTCGCACCGTTTAAAAACTGAGACATGCTCAAGTCGAACTTTTCAAATTCAACATGTCTTGATTGAGGACAATTCAAGTCCAAACAAAGTCGAAGAATTTTTACACTGAAGGTCATATGCTGAAGAAAGAAACAGGACTACAGAAAATGGTGGTCAGGTAATAGGTAAGATCCTTGAATTTTAAATAGAAACTAAAAATAGGTGAAGGAAGCAGGATTGCACAAGCTTTTGCCCTACGGGTTATAGATAAAGAGAGGAGAAGTAATGAGAGACGTTCGAAATATGAGGAAGAGAGATACGTAATAAGGTTTGAATGAGAGATGCAATTGATGGGTAGATATTGGGAAGGAATAGAGCCAGAAATTAATACAAGGCGAGTAAAGATGCGAAAAAGTTCCCGATTCAATATACAATAGCTGATATGGAATAGTTAAGATGGAGTATGAGCTGGAGTACCTAAGTATGATTTTAAAAAAAGAACACATTTAATAGAGTAGCAGAGTTCAGAATAGGAGAGGGTTTAAGGGCATGCTCTTTGGTGACCACGTGACCAAACTAGTTCCCGATTATTAGCTTTTTTTGGTGTTCACTGTGTCCACGCGGATTGAGATACCGTGTTTAAAATTTGACAGATTAAATAAAAAGCACTAAAGAACGTTTGTATACACCAATATGTTTATAATTTTAAAGAAAGTTTATTTATAAATTGGTGAAATAGGATATTACCATTCGAGTTATAGCACTTTTCAGATAATTTTTGGTTTGATGCATTTCAGATTTCTTGATTCGCGTATATTGAGCACTGACATCAATTTTGGACTAAATCGACTAAACCGCAAAAAATTAACATTAGCAATAAAATTTGCACATTCGTTGCAAATAAAAAAATTAGTATCTGCGTACACGTAATCTGTCATTATTTTTTTAGCATTTTTAGCGATTTCTAGCGGAGAAAAAAAGATGTAATGATTTTCATTTTTTTTGGTCCTCACTACGTCCAGACGGATTGAAATATCGTGTTCAGCATTTAGGAAGTTATACAGAAAGCACTAAGGAAGCTTTGTATATATCAAAATGCTTATAATTGCGAAGAAAGTTTTTTAGTAAAATACTACAAGAATAGAAAATAAACTTTTGACGTAAATAAAGTAAATTTCTCGATCAAAAAAAATCGAGAAACATCTTAGAATGTGATACTCGAAAATCCGTCCAAGACCCATCTTGAGAAATGTGCATCTTCAGAAAATAATTAAAATTTTCTAATAGTTGTATATTCTTGTAAAATTTTTGTACTGGCGTGAAACAATTCTGAGTTAATAAAAAAATCAATAAAAATAAAATTTCGCCTGGGGGCGAAAGACAAGGCTAGTCCGACGCTGAGGCCCGCCGGTTGGTTCACTGTCAACATTAATTATCAGCAGATCGATTCAACGTCAAAAATTAGACGTCAAGAATTATGGAAGTTGGTTGGAGAACTCCGACGAGTAAATTCGAGCACATTGCTGGTGTTACTGTGTTTCCAATTTGAAATTTATCTTTTATTTTTAGGATAAAAAAAAATGAACATCATTTTACACACAAATTTCATGAACGAACTTAGTCACTTGATCTCAACTTTATCAACGTTCAAAGTTACTTTTTTTCTCCGCTAGAAATCTTTAAAAATGCCCAAAAAATAATTATAGGTTACGTGCATGCAGATCCTTGTTTATTTATTTTCAACGAATGTGCAAATTTTATTGCTTATATTATTTTTTTTCAAGGTTTAGAGGATTTAGTCTAAAATTGGTGTCAGTGCTCTCAATATAAGCGAATCAAAAAATCTCAAATGCATGAAACCAAAAATGATCTGCAAAGTGCTATAACTTGCATGGTAATATCCTATTTCATCAATTTATAAATAAACTTTCTTTAGAATTACGAATACATTCATGTATACAAACGTTCTTTAGTGCCTGTTATTTTATCTGTCGAAGTTTAAACACGATATTTCAATCCGTCTGGACCCAGTGAACACCAAAAAAAAGGTTCATAACTGGGGACTAGTTTGGTCACGTGGTGACCGAAGAGCATGCCCTTAAGAGCAACATTAATTGGTTGAATAAAGTGGAAAATCCGTGTATAGTCTACACATATGCGCAGGAATCGTGTTTGCATATGTTAGGCAATTTTAAAGGTAACGAAGGGGCCGGGGAGAGCATGGAATAAAGAGTAAAGTGGATTTTGTTTGGGAATTATCAGGATGAGTAAGAGATTAAGAAGCTGGAAGATTCGAGAAATTGTGCTGCACTGGAAGAAAAAGTCAAAAAATCATTCCTAAAAAAGACGAATAAGGAAGTAATGTTGTAGAATAGAGTCAATATTTTTAGATTTGTATTGGTAAGAGGAAATTGAATCTTGGCCCAAGTTCGCAAGCATTTAGGAGTAAGATTAGAGGCGATACGTAACAAATATTTAGTAGGATAGTACACCAAACTCTCGCTTTCAGTCACCCTGTTCTCAGCCTTCCTAGAACTGCTGGCTCACGCGTATACGATATATATATATTAATATATTCCAATTGGAGACGAGTCAGGCGGCTCCCACTGTTTACGTTTCTGTCTCCCGAAATCAGTTCAAGGCCTTTTGAAGGCAACCCCCGACACTTGACTGAAAGCGAGAGTTTGTTTTATATGAGGTTTATTTATAAGAAGATATGTAATCGTTATGCAAATATTCTCAAACCGTAAAAGGGAGAGTGTATAATACAGAAATTAGAGAAAGATTTTTTTCGATTAAAATATTTGGCAGTTACTTTTCCTTTTCTGCAGAAACTTCAATGTTCGCAATTCAAGTTTTCAAAGTGCAAGTTTTGCACGAGATGAATAAGTAGATTTACAATAATATCGTTTCTGTTATCATTAAAGCCAACACGACTTCACTTTAACGAGTAAGAAGGAAAATATAACGCATTTGCAATTCTTTATGGAAGACTTAAAAGGTAAGAAGACTAGCTGAAATAATACGAGACTATTTTTACAGGACAAATGGTTTGTTCTCTTTTCATGGAACGATGCGCGATCCTGAAAGCTGCGGATCTCGGTTCAAGTGTAAATTGAAGTAGACACTCGAACTAGGTCAGCTTGGGATCTATGTATATGGGTATGTGTATGGATATAGATAGCTTTTTACGATTAAACGATTGCCTGAAGAAGTAGATTATCTGACAAGGGTGGTCATTCACTTGTTGACCCGTTTTGTTGGAATTACTCTACGCCATTTACATTCGCCCTTCGAGTTGGCAGCGTTTTTTAATCTGTGGCAAGGTTATAGCTTCTGTTGAATGTCTAACATCATTATTCGAAGCATCAATCCTATTAACACTTTTTTGAATTACATTCCGCACATAATAGTGATATGTATCAGATATGAGTATATTGTATACTGTCAGTTATAGTGTAATACTCTAAGTTAAATATTAATGCAATTTCACTAATGAGAACAAATCTGCCTGCTGCTTGAGCACATTCTCATTGAGTGCTACGCGCGCGGTTAGCTTTGCTCGCAAGCTTGAGCGCGCCTAGGGCAGTGGTCGGCAAACTTTTTGCCTAATTTTCAGGCATGGTCAGGCTCCATCCGACTTAATTTTTTCTACTACTTTTCGGTCTATTCATGTACCTTAGTGCGAGTTAGCTTACTCCAGCAAGGGTCTTTTGTCCACAGGAATGTCAAAGTAGGGAAATTTTTAAACTTTTAATTTTTCAATTAGCGATTTGAAAATAGCATTATCAGCATCTACGAATTTTTCCGATTCCAATGATATATTACTTGCCTACAAAAGTTAAAAATTTGAAGGAGTTTATAATCAAGAAACATCAGATTGACAGTCAATTTAATACTAAATACTTCTCAAACTTTCAACCTTTATAAACAAATTAGATGTCTTTGGAATCGGAACTATACGTAGATTCCAAATATATTACTTTTAATTCACTGATCGCAAAATTACGAATTTTTTAATTTCACATTTTTGTCCCATTTTCTAACAAAGGACCCCTGAGGAAAGGGGTGGCCTGGCCAAGCTCGCAGGTACTGCCCTGAGAGTAGGTCACAGGGCAGCCAGGGCAGGCTACCCTACCCAGGGCAAGAGCGTGCCGACCACTGGCCTAGGGCGCGCTACTGTTGGTTCTCACGCTGCGTGCTCGATAATATATTTGTCTCGCACTTAGCGCTCGATGATGCATTCACTTCGCGCTAAGCGCTCGGCCTTTGTATTTACCCTACATTTGTGCGCAAACCTTTTAAAATTGGAGGTCAAAGCACAATGCAAATTTTTTTATATTTCTATATCGGTCTGAGGCTGTTTATTCAGATGATGCAAAATAAAGATATTTTGCAACAAATTTTATTCTTAGCCACTCTGAAAAATGCATATCATTACAATAAATGTATATCGTTACAATTCATAATATGCATTAGTATGGGAACAAAAGTATTTTAATTTTCTACTTTTATCATTGAAAAAATGCGCATTCTATTGAAATAAAAATTATTATTAAACATTTTAATGCAACTTGTGTCGTTTATACGTAAATTAAATTTTTTCTATTCAATTCAGATGTAATTTAGGCTGAAAATGTTGTTAAATAAAATTTTATATTATCTTGTGTCTTTTTTCCAAAAAGTTTATTTTTTTACAGTTAAGAATTAAAAATGTTTTGTGCTACATACAAATGTTATATATGTGCGCTACTCTGAGGTTAGGATCGTTTTTTAGCTCTTTGTTATTCCGATAATGTAGGTCTCTGTCAACAATAATTATGGGAGATAATTGCAACACACATAACCTCCAAATACACACACACGCCAAATTTAGCAAAATAAATTTTGTTGAATTAACTCACAAGAAAAAGTGTGCGGGGACGTCCGTTACCATGTTTTCTACAATGTCTTAAATTTTTAAGACAAAATATTTATTATTCTAGGAAAAAAGCCGGGAGAATTTAAAACTGGTAAAATTGATAATTTTCCAAGTATCACATGCCTTTAATATATCTTTATAGCCAACGTCGTATCTAAAAACAAATAATAAAAAGTGTATAGATCGTTTTGGGGTTAATAAATTTAGTCTGTTAATTTTAGTTCGTACCTTGTGTCATTTTTCGAAAAACCTAATTATTTAATTTTACATATAATTTTTTTACGATCAGAGCAAAAGTTACGCGTCCAATCAAAAATGATTAATGACAAATTTAAATGAGTTTTCTCTATTTATTGGAATAGACAAAAAATAATTTTTTAATTTTTATTGTTTTTTACGACTAAAAATAAAAACTGCGAATCCTGTAGAAAAATGATTAATGACAAGTTTACAGATTTTTTCAGGGCGCGAAATTTTAGTTGATTTATGTATTTTTGTATCTGGCGTAGTTTGGCCGCAAAATGGTATTTTTGATTTTTCATTATTTTTTGTATAATCAAAATTTGAATTTTCAACCTTTCGCCAAAATTCAAAAATATCTCATGATAATATTGTCAGTCTTTTCAAGCTCAACGTTTTTTTCTATTGATTTTTTTTTTCATATGATGCATTTTTTGGGTTAAAATGTTCATTTTGATTTGTTTCCATGGATTGAAAAAAAGCTAATACCCTGATAATTTTCTTTTTATCGAAAAAGGCATAAGGATAAATTTTGTAATTTCCGAGTACTATCAACAGCCGCCCATTGAACTTTTAAATAGACAGATAGACAGACACCTTCGTAAAAATCGTTTTTTTCTGACTCAGGTGATCTGAAAATTTAGAGATTTGATGAAACCGACAAAGTGAAATTTTACATTAAACTAATCCCTTCTCATTAGCATGAGAATGTGATTCGTTTTATTTGGTTGATTGATTCTATTGGTTTTATTATTTTACTTATTTTATAAGTGAAATAAAATCTATAGAATCAATCAAATCAATAAAACAAATAAAACCAACAAAATCAATAAAATGAAGGAGATCTAACGTGCCAGAACACCGTAGTGATTTATAAAAAAAAAAGTAAGCACTCACAACTTTCTGCATTATTGTACATGGAGTAAATTTGGCAATTTTGAAAACAAAATTTTAGCGAACTGATAAATTTCTAATTTATATTTTTAAATAAATTTGCGCAGAGCCTAATTTCGAAACTTGATCATTTTGAAATTATTTCATCAACGTGGAAAATTCTGTATTAGTTTCAAATTTATAAATAAATTTTCAGAGGACCTACTTTCGAAATTTGATCATTTTGAAATTGATTGCTGGGTAACTTTATAAATGACTAATTTATAAAGAAAAGTAAATATTTGCCAGTTCTTTTAATATTTGAATAATTATCAATGTAGAAAATTCTTCAATATCCAGAATAATTGTTGTGAGACTTGATAAGCTTGGAATTTATAAATAAATTTGTGGAGGGCCTAATTTTGAAATTTCATAGTTTCGATATTCATTGCTGGGTAACTTGATAAATTTACAATTTATGAACTAGGGCGCGCGACTGCTGGTTCTCGCGCTTCGTGCTCGATAATGAATTTGTCGCGTGCTTCACGCTCGATGATGTATTTACCTCGCGCTACGCATTCGGTCTTTTAGTTTAACACAAATTTGTGAGCAAGCCTCTTCTGTTGAAGCTCATTCGGCTTTAACGAGCACATTTTTATCACGTATCTTATGCTTCGCACTCCATTTCGTCGAAAATGTGAACTTTTCTACCTTATGTTCAACTCTATTATATGAAATGTATATTACATTTATTTCTGTACCTCGTTCTGGGGCTGTATATTCAGATATTACGAAATAAAGTATACATATTATTTTTAGTAATTTCTTTAATATTTTTGTCTCTTATTTTGCCTCAAATTTTATTCTCAGT
>NC_046658.1:48591035-48593528 GCF_010883055.1 Belonocnema kinseyi | reverse complement strand
TTCCGCGGTATGCTGCCGCATAACGCCCAAGTGCGAGCGCGAGGACTCCCTCTACAACCGGCTCTGTAACTCAATGAATTTCAATTTGTCCATTTTCTTATTCGACATTTTTTATAGTAAAAAAGTCAAGCTTTCTTTTGAGACTATTTAAAAAAAATCGTAGATGCCTAAATTGCGAAAAAGTTAAATAAACAATTGATTTATTGAAAAAATTGTTTAAACAATTTTTTTTGTTATAAATAATAAAATAGGATGAAAGCGTGTAAAAAACACTTTCCAAAACCCTCATAAAAATTTTAAATCGCGTAATTAGAAAGGAAGTTACAGGCCTTTGAAACTACCCCTGCAGGCATTAGGGTTGAAAATTCAACCCCCCCTCACTTGGGGAGGGTTGGTAATCCTGTCTATAAGTTTGTGGATTAACTACTGTTGGGTAGGCGAACATATTCCCAGAATTTAGAGACAATCGAAAAACATGACTTTTTGAGTTGGGGCAGTTGAGGAATAATGCCCCATACTTATTGTATAAAAATTTGAAATTTTGACAGATAAAATATTATCACACAATCTAATTATATTGATCAGACTTAATTCAAGTTCAAAATATAATATATCTCATAAATAAGTGAGGCTTGGCTAGGGGGGCAAGCATGACTAAAATAATATTGCCAACTGCTTAGGTGAAACACGTGTCACAAGTTTCGTCGATAAATGATCGACAATGTAGAACAGCAACTTATCTTGTGCGCTACATGGAAGAAACTATTAAATATTATTATCAATCCGGTCGGTATGCAGTTGTCTTGTATTGGTACAGTAGAAAAATTGCGTAAATTCCGTTTCCAGCAAAATGTCAACGAATAAGAGGTTATATTACAGCTATCTCTATTTTTATTCAAAATAACTTATTTTTCTTGTTGAACATCTTCAAAGGTAATTTTTCCAGTACATAAAATACCACAGAAGCAAACCATCATATTTTCTTATCTTTAAGTGTTTTGATTTTCATAAAAAGCTGCAGACGGCTTTGCCCTCAGGTAAGGGGCAAAGCCGACGAAATACAGCAGTTTAGAAATAATTAAATTACCAAATAATTGTTTTTTTGATGTGATTAATACTTGTAGAAATATAATATAATATAATGTAGAACTCGAAATAAGAAAAACTGGATCAATTCAACATCTTATTAACTTAAAAAAAAACATTCACTGTTAACTTGTTGGCGCTGCCACCCCTTACCCTATATCAATAATTTATAATGCATTATTCATGTAATTAAAAGTTAATGATACATTCTTAACTTATGCCGAATATACACTATATTTACGTACACGAAATTAGACATTTAGTGGCTTTCATTTACAATTTTTGCTATTTTATGATTCTTTACTACAAATTTTTTAGATTTGAAAATGTTAGAACACATTTTCGACTTAAATCGGATAAACTTTTAATCTTGCTCGTTAAAAAAGTTAAACGGTTTTAATTTTTTCTCTGAAAGACTTCTATTTTAAAATTTTTTAATTCTTAAGGAAAAATGCTATTTCTGCAACTTAAAGAATGACTTAATATCCCCTACCTTTCTTTTTTGCTTCCTTACTTTTAAGCAATATAAGATATCTTTCTGAAATATTTGACATTAACAGACAATTTTTGTTACATTCTCATTTTAATAAAAAGGTATTGGTTTTATGTAAAATTTTACTTTGTCGGTTTCCATTAAATCTCTAAGTTTTGTGACCCCTTGAGTCAGAAAAAATGATTTTTACGAAGGTGTCTGTCTTTATTATGTATCCTGTAGGCATGATAAGTTAAAAAAAATTGATCAGATTGGATTGTGCTTTGGCACACTTTTTTTGAGGCCTGAAAAGAAGAACAAGTTCATAAACAAGCAATTTAGGATGAAAAATCATAAAGTGAGTACATTTTCAAAATTTTAGAAACCCTGACTCAGATCAGGCCTAGTATAAGATTATTATAACAACTTTTTAATTTCGTTGAAAAGTTAAAAGTTCTAAATTTTATCGTGAAAAAAATAATGAAAAATCAAAGAATTCCATTTTGTGGTCAAAATATGCAAGATACGAAAAAAACTAATTCACTAAAATTGCGCGCCCTGAAAAAATCAACCAATTGTTTCCTCATCACTTTTTGATAGGATACGTAGTTTTTATTTTAATCATCAAAAACAATCGAAATAAAAAAAAATTTGACAAACAACACAAGCTATGAAAAAAATAAATAAAAAAAAGTTTCAAAGGCAAATTCGTAAAAACTAAGATTAAAGATAAATAAATTAAATTTATGAAAAAAGAACACTAGTAACGAAGACAAAAGTTGTTTAACCAGAAATATCTAGAAGTTTGTTATAAACTCTGATTATAAAAATATATAGAAATAGAATATATACTTTCTAGAAAAAGAACACAAGATACAATCACATTTGATCTAAGAACATTTTTCGCCTAAATTATATTTACATTAAATATAAAC
>NC_046658.1:48589640-48590935 GCF_010883055.1 Belonocnema kinseyi | reverse complement strand
TTGCTCTTGCAATTTTTTAAAACAAATACATGATTCAACCAACTTCTTACGTATAAAGTGTTTGAGTAAATAAAGTACTAACGGATTAGTAATTAACGCCTGCCGAGGTAGCAGAAACCGACATCTTTCTTGAACGACTCCTGAAGAACCTCAAAGCCACATTATTAGTTGAACATTTCTTGATTATGTTCGATTTTGCAGAAAACTATGCTTACGTGTTTCAAAATGCGATCCAATCTTCTCATTGGAATAATGATCAGGCGTCCATTTTTACAGTAGTTATATACTATAAAGAGAAGAACGAATTGAAGCATATGAGCATAGCTATTGTTTCAGACAACTTACACCATGACACGGTTGCTGTGCATTTATACCAAAGGTTAATTGTTGACTATATTAAGAAGCGTTTCAATCCTAAGAAATATCATTATATCACAGATGGAGCACCACAGCATTTTAAGAAGAAATACAACTTTGCGAACCTTCTGTGCCATGAAAAAGATTTTGGCATCCCGGCCATGGATCCAACTACCCATGGAAAAGGACCATGCGATGGAATCGGAGATAATCTGAAGCGTCTTGCTGCAAGAGCCAGCTTGCAACGTTCAGCTGAGAATCAGGTCTTAACAGCTTACGAGTTATTTGAATGGGGCGGAGAAAACTTGAAGAAAACTGTCGTATTTTTCAGTAGCAAAGAAGAGCATGCAGCGATGACAATAAAATTAGCAGATCGATTTAGTAAGGCTGTGATGATACCAGGTACACTCAAATATCATTCATTCGCTCCGAACGCAAAGGGACAGCTGGATCTGAAACGATTTTCCTATGAGGAGAAAAGTGAGGTTTTCCCGAAGCCTAAACGTAATCGAAAGCAGAATAGTACTCCAAGAAAGTGGAAAGCTGGTACGAAGAAGAGGCGAACAGCATAAAGAGGTTGTGTAGTGAGAGGCAAGGGGACTCACAAAAATCAAGCACCCCATAAAGTGAGAGGCGAGAAGACTCACTAAAATCAAGCACCCCAGAAAGTGAGAGGCGAGGGGACTCACCAAAATTAAGCACCCCGAATCATCTTGCAGATAAAAGGTGTCTAAAATCGCACTGTCACCTCCACGTGGTAGACTATGGAAACTATAACTTGAAAGGATGTAGGCTGACGACAGGCGTTAATTACTAATCCGTTAGTACTTTATTTTCTCAAACACTTTATACGTGAGAAGTTGGTTGAATCATGTATTTGTTTTAAAAAATTGCAAGAGCAATAACCAATTATTGTCGGATAATAAATTATAATAGTG
>NC_046658.1:48587337-48589540 GCF_010883055.1 Belonocnema kinseyi | reverse complement strand
CTCTGTAACTCAATGAATTTCAATTTGTCCATTTTCTTATTTGACATTTTTCATAGTAAAAAAGTCAAGCTTTCTTTTGAGACTATTTAAAAAAAAATCGTAAATGCCTAAATTGCGAAAAAAGTTGAATAAACAATTGATTTATTGAAAAAATTGTTTAAACAATTTTTTTTGTTATAAATAATAAAATAGGATGAAAGCATGTAAAAAGCACTTTCCAAAACCCTCATAAAAATTTTAAATCGCTTAATTAGAAGGGAAGTTAGAGGCCTTTGAAACTACCCCTGCAGGCATTTGGGTTGAAAATTCAACCCCCCATCACTTAAAGAGGGTTGGTAATCCTGGTCTATAATTTTGTGGATTAAATACTGTTGTGTAGGCGAACATATTCCCAGAATTTAGAGACAATCGAAAAACATGACTTTTTGAGTTGGGGCAGTTGAGGAATAATGCCCCGTATTGCCAATAGAGTTGAAAACTTTATATTTCTGTCAGCGAAACTTCCATACTTTCGTGGTAAAACTGTTTTCTGTATAATTTTTCTCTTGCAACGTCAATTTTCAAGATTTTAGTAAGTAACAAAATATCTCTGATGAAATAGATTTATTTTATGCAAAGTAGAACTAAAATGCCATGCAACGCGCACCTTTACAAAAGGGTTTCGTAGCCTATTAAAACATTAATTATATCCCCCAAATCTCTTCCTCTCATACTTTCTTACTCCTGCTATCACTGGCTCCCCTCGTGTCCGCTCCTCTAATTGACCTATTTCACCTCTCAGGGGGAAACATACAACGGACGGACGGGCTGACACCTGACCTAAACCATAAGAATTTCTGCCTGGGGCCACGTAACTTTAAAGCAACAAAACCTTGAAAATTACATATGCAAATACTTGTAAATAAAACTAATATAACATAAAGAATGAGAATAAAAAAAACTCCAAACTGCCGTTTTTTAAATATTTTTAAAGTTCCGAGGTGTGAAAAGTTATATATAGTTTGAAGTATTATATATAATTTTCATTTGTTTTATACAATTTCTATTAAAAACAAATGAAGATTATATATAGTGTTTCACACTATGCATAAATTATCTACCTGGTTTATAGCGTTTTTTAATAAAAAATATTTATATATCTACCAATTTTTTATCGCACACCATTATGAGTGCAACAATATTCATAATTATTTTCATATCAACTTTGAAAAAAAAGACAAATTTTTATAAAAGCAGTTTAATTTGCAACCAGGTATAGTTAAATTCAAACAAAAAATATAAACTTTAAAAAGAAAAAGTAATTACCAACAGCATAGTTTAATTTTCTATCAAGTCGCTGAATCCTCAACCTAACCAGGTTAGTTGAAAATCAGATACCTGCACTTTTAACAAAAAAGAGAGCATTTTTCACCAACAAGATTAATTTTTGGCCGAATAGACGAACTTTGAGCAAATAACACGAACTTTTAACTAAACAATTTCAATTTTTAGCTCAAAGTAGAATAGTTATATTATTAGTTGAAAATATTAATTTTCACAACAAAATGAATTTTCAACAAAAACGATAGAATTTCCTCAAGAGTGGTATTTTGTACTAAATTGAAGAATCCTAAAATAAAATAAATAAATTTTCCGGAAAACGATTCTGTCCAAAAGATTATTTTTGAAACTGCTGCACTTTCCACCAAAAATATGAGTTTTCAACAAATTAGTTGTATTTTCAACAAAATGGAAGAGTTTTCAAACAAATACTAAAATTTACATCAAAGCAAGATAATTTTCACATCAAAAATATAATAGTAGAATTTTCAACCAAAAGAAGTTAATTTTTCTTACTGGGTTCTACAGTCGTACTTTAATTTCAGCAAACTTGCTTTGTGCGTTCCAAGAAATAATGTCGCACCACGGTTTCGGATGAAAAAGTAGTAGCATGGCGATCAAGCGCTGTACCCTTAACCTAAGCCAACTGGATAACTGCTTCACATCGCCTTACGTTGCTCCGGTCCAGGCTAAGTGTTCAATAGTCCAGGGCCATTAGATTTTGACCTCCAACTTTATACATAGTCTGAGATTTTTTTACCATTATCCTTAGTTGCACGGTGGGAACGTGGAATCCCACCAACTTAACTTCAGATTTTTGCCATTTATTAGTAAGAGAACATAAGAATATAGCTTTTTTGACATAATTGTTTATAATGACTTT
>NC_046658.1:48577849-48587237 GCF_010883055.1 Belonocnema kinseyi | reverse complement strand
AACAAATTTAAAAAAATGCATTTTCTTTCGTAATAATTCATTTCTGAAGAATCTATTTAACATAATAAACTAAAAACCCCTACTCGGTGGTTTTTGGGGTTGCTGATTACGAATCTGAATTCATAATTCAGAAATATTCAAATTCAAGATGGTGGATTCAAGATGGCGGTTCCAAAATTTTGAAAAGAGATATGCGAGCTTGAAAATCTATACTAAGGGGTTTTTGGGGTCGCTAATTACGAATCTAAAGTCAGAATTTGAAAATATTTAAATTCAAGATGGCGGTTCCAAAATTTTGAAGCAAAGACTTATACGAGATTGAAAATCTATACTCGGGGTTCTTGGAGACGCCTATTAAGAATTTGAAGTTACTAAATTCAAATTCAAATTAGTAGATCAAATTTAGTTTACATTAATACGTAAATCTTCGAAATCGTGGACGAGATTTTAAATACTTTGATTTCAATAATGTAGGCGTTTATGGAATTTCGCGATTTTTGTTATGGCGAATTTAATATTGAAATTCTAAAATTAAAAACAATCAGTTAAAATAGTGTTGACGTATTTTCATTTTTATCTTCACCCTTCTTTCAGTAAAAGGTGAACATGCGTACAAAAATTTTTTTACAACTGTTAACAAAATGATTTTATATTTACACTGGAACCGCGTTTATATCCGTTAGTGTTCTGCCATGACATTTAAGCAAAAAAGTAGTAACTAACACCGAGGGGGTCTCAGAGGACGTGATTTTACGCAAGAAAGAAGTCTAAAGATACTGTTTTCTTGAAATTATGGGACCTCAGTAAACGCAGTATCTACTTCGCCTAGTTACTGATTGCTGATGAAAGTTACAAAACACAATTTTTATTTAATTTGAAAAGAATTTTTTACAAAGGAATTTTTGACTTTTTGAATAATGTGTATTTTTTTATATTTGAAAGGAAGATAATGAAAGCAGTTTCTACAGATGCTGCGTATCTGCGTAATTTCGGTTCACATTTCTTGTTTTATCTGCATTTTTTATAAAAAATAAACAATTTATTTAATTTTCTTTTTCAAAAATAAGGAGATCACGTGTAAATTAGCCAAGTACGTTAAAAAGTAATTTTAACTGAGCGGTTTGCACGAATAATGATTTTAACAGTTTTCTTCGATTATCATGGTTTACTGTATTTGTAGATACTGTTTTCTTAAACAGCACGGCAGTGTTGGCCATATTAGATCTATTTTTAAGAATTACGACAATCAAATCGTAGATCAGCGATCGTAATCAGCGACCCCAAAATCTCCTGAGTATAGATTTTCAAGCTCACATTTTTTTTCTTCAAAGTTTTGAAACCAACATCGTGAGCCCGCCAACTTGAAATAGAAAATTTCGAAATTTGGCTCCAAATTTGCAATTAGCGACCCCAAAAACCTCCGAGTAGAGATTTTCAAGCTCATATATCTCTTTCTTCAAAATTTTGTAATCGCCATCTTGAATCCGTCATCTTGAATTTGAATATTTTCAAATTCTGACTTCCGATTCGTAATCATCGAACCCAAAAACCCTCAAATATATATTTTCCAGCTCGCATATATCTTTTTTCAAAATTTAAAAATCGCCGTCTTGAATTAAAAATTTCGAAATTCTGACTTCAGTTTCGTAATCAGCGACCCGAAAAAACCCCAAGTAAGAATTTTCAAGTAAATTTACTAAACAGAAAAATATGTGCAATAAAGGGGTAATTAGTCGTAAAATAAAATTGTTAAATTTGAGTTTACGCATGCGCATCATTAACCCTTTCGTCGCCTTATTGAAAAACGTATTATTTTCTATTTTTATGAATTGCTCGAGTTCTATTCGTCCTACGAAGACGAAACTGGGTCATTTCGATTTAATAGCGATTTTCCTAATTATAATTATAAGCTGTTGTGGTCCTTTTGATGCATAAGAAAAGTAATGGGCGCTGTACGTTGACAAAAAAAAAAATTTCGAGCTTCAATGTTCACTTTTTTGCTTAAAAAATTTTTCTGGTGCATCTAAGATGAGAAACCTTTATGACAAAGTTGAAGAAAAATTTCTTCTCCGTATTTGAAAAAAATCATCCCAATAGCTTAATTAGGTACCCGCCAATCCACGCCTTATTTCAAGCGTGAAATTGTGAAGTCGTTTCATTAATCGCGTGGCGCTTGTTAGTGTCGAGGTGGGCGCGCTGTCTCTCTTTCTTTCTATGCGCATTACGTACTTCAACTGCACTATTCCATTAATTACTCGCAATTATTCAATATATTCAACGATAAATCAATCGTTTTAATTAATATTTTTCAAAAATTGACTATTTTTCCATTTGTCATGGTGAGAAAAAAGTGTTTCAGCTATGAATCAAACAAAACGATGTTATTTTCATGTTTTTTTTAAATTAACAAAAGGACTCTTTTGCGCATCACTCGTGATGTGGAGTCGTCGGCGCGTTTTTTTACGTGGTTTTCCTAAGAGGTCTAATCTACTGTACTCCTTTTTTCACAATTGTGATCTTCCCTAATTCCAATGATTCAGAGCAAATAAAACGAACCCTTATTTTCGCTACTGTTAACTTCTTCTCTTGCAGCTGAAATAGGCGGCGTTAAAATCGCCTAACATCACTTACCTTGCAATGATAACATGCTCAAACTGACAATATTGGCTTTGATGAAGTTATAACCGACTCTCAAAAATGACAAAGTAATGATAGTAAATTTGTAAGATATATCAATTAATACGATTAATTTATAGTTAAATATATTGAATGAGTGCGCGTAATTAGATGAATAGTGCAGTTAAATTACGCCATGGGTATAGAAAGAGAGAGAGAGAGAGAAATAGAGAGCGACACCAAGCGCACCTCGACACTAGCGAGCACTACGGGATTGATCAAACGACTTCACAATTGCACGACAAAAATTTTTTTAACTTACAGCTAATATAACTTTTTTTCTATGCATCGAACGGACCATAATTATAATTAGATTATAATTAGATTATAATTATTAACCATAGATTATAATTAGGAAAACCGCTATCGAATCGAAATAGCCCAGTTTCGTCTTCGCAGGACGAACAGAACTCGAGCAATACATAAAAATAGAAATTAATACTTCTTCCAACATGTCGGCGAAAGGGTAAATGCTGTAAACATTTTTAAATGCATTGTACTACAAACGAAACTTATCTATTCATTACCCTTATGTATTCCTCATGTACTCCTTACAAATTATTATTATAAAATACCCCTGCGTGAAACATATCAGCCACCTGCAATACAAAATCGGAAATTATAAAAGTAAGTTCTAGTATTATAACAATTATTAGGACCTTTAGATTAGTTATTTTCATCTTAATTTCATCCTTTTTATAATTTACCCCAAACGCCCCCTTCAACGTAAATGGATCTATTGAAACATCATACAGTGTGTCCAAAAAGTTATTATGACTACATACAAAATTAAATTAAAATAAAGTTATGTAAAATATTAAAAACTAGCAAAAAATTTACGCGTTCTTGGGTCTCTATTATTTAATATTAAAAACGTAATCAATTTTAAAATCCACAAAAATAAATTTTTCAATATTAAAAGTTAAAAAACTGTTAAATGGAATTAAATAATTGATGAAATGATTAAACCTAACTGATATATAAAAAAATAAATTACAATTTTTACAACCTGTTAATACCAATACACAGATTTTTCCCCTTCAGTTGCAATAGCGTTTTTGAATATTTTTCTATTAAAAGTTAAAAATTACTTTTTATTTTAAAAGTTTTTTCGACTAATTCAATTTTAAAGGTTTATAATTTTAGAAATTTACATTTTTAACGATAAAAATGAGAAAAAATTAGTTTTTTAGACAAATTCGTAAAGTAAATTTGAATTTTTTTAGTGTAATGAAAATTTAGAATTCTCCAATTTAAGCAGTTTGGACTTTTAAGAAATCAATGTAAATTACCATAAAGAAGTATCAAATTGAAAATTATTTTTATATAAAAGCCATCATGTAACCTTAATTCCTTTGAATTTTATTTGATAAATTTTTCAGCGCTCTAAAATTATTTTTCACCACTTCTTCTTATTACCATCAGTACTTCTTCTAACATATAGTACTATTAATGTCGGCAACATTTATATGTGAATATTTATCGGAAAATTCTTAGTTAACACACTTTAAAGAAAATACTTTCTATTTCAACCTCTTTCAATTAATATCAGAAAAAAGGATTCTCTGAATCCTTCCAACTGAGATTTTTTCGATGGGTTATATACAACGTATTTCGTCGCGGTTTCCCGTCGAAACAAAGTTTGGAGATCTTGAAGAAGGTCGATCGAGTGTGGGCCACGGCGCACCTGTGAAATGTGGAGACCCCTGCTGTAACGTCATTTCAAGGTCAACTTTTTTAAAAATGGGAACCTCGATTTTTGACATCCAAAATCCATAAAGCGGGAAATTTTTTGTTTGAATTTTGTATTAATGTCATATGATTAATTTTATCTTAAAGGTCACTCTAAGGTAATTAATACTTAAACAAGCTCCCAACACCCCTGAGATCGGCAGCTTTAAAAAAAAATTAATTACCACTGTAAGTTATTTGTTTCAACGAGGCACATTCAATCTTCACCTTTAATTTGATCTTGAAGGTCACTTTAAGATCATTAAAACTTTAACAAGGACCGCACACATCTCAAATAAGCAGCTTTTGAAAAAATTTATATCAATAGAAGTTCTTTGTTTCAATAGAGCACAATCAATATTCATTTTTAATTTTTCCTTTAGGATGACCTTAAACATAATTTCAAGGACAACTTTAAAAAATAAAAACCCCTCTTTTTGGCATCGGAAATCGATAGGCCGGAAAATTTTGCGTTCAAATATGTGTTAATGTCATTGGGGTGCTTAATTATGGTGCGTCCCCTTGCCTCTCACGTATCAGGGTCCTTGATTATCATAAGTGCTTTTGCCTCTCACGTTTCGAGGTGCTTGATTATCGTGAGTCCTCTTGCCTCTCACTTTTCAGGATGCTTGATTATGCTTGATTACAGTTTACCAATTGACAGTAAGTAAGCACTTCGAGACGTGAGTGGTAAGGGGTTTTACAATGAAGAAGCATCACAATAGGAACAGAATTTGCTACGTCCATAACCTTGATTCTGGTTAACGATGAAAGTAAATCTAATTTTTATCAGGCAGGATCTTAATGAACCGCATGAAGATCCCCACTAAATGTGCCTTGTAGAAACAAATAACTTTAATTGAAATTGAATTTTCTCAAAAGATGCTGATCTCAGAGGTATTCGGACGGTGCTTAAGTTTTAATGACCTTAGAGTGACCTTCAAGATCAAACTGAGCTTAAGACCTTAATACATATTTGAACTTTACATTTTCCGCTCTAGCTATTACCGTTGTCAAAGGAGGGGGGTTTCCATGTTTTAAGAAAGTTGACCTTGAAATGACCTTGAATTTAATCGTCAAGGTCAATTTGAAGGAGAAGATTGAATGTGACTTATTAAAACAAATAACTTCCATTGGTATACAATTTTTTAAACAGCTTATGCCCTCAGAGGTGTTCGGATTTTGTTGCTCCATCGAATTCTGATGTCAAAAAGGAGGGTTTCCATTTTGTTTAATTGACTTTAAAATGACCTTCATGGCGATCTTCGAGGTCAAATTGAAGGTCACCATTAAATTCTTCGTTTAAAAATACTTCGAGAGTTACTTTCACGTCAATGAAAAGTATTTTACCTGAGGTTATATTCAGATGGCCCGTAACATTTTGGACACCCTGCACATATATATACAAAAGATCAAAAAAAGGGAAGCGAATACCACATAGTCATTTTTTGTAAATGAATTAAAATAAGTAAATTAAGAATTAATTAGATGCAATAAATCGAAAAATAACGTTACAATTTATAAAATCTAAAGTGCCCTAAACAATACCAAACATCATAAGTATGTACATCATTATAGGTACAAAAAATTCATATAATAAATTTAGCTGCAAGAATGTTTTTAGATAATTAAGATTTTGTTAGTTATTATATTAAAGTTAAAAAAATTAAAGTCCGAGAGTTCTAGGTTATTCCGCTACTCGAACAATAGATTCCCGATTTCTTTGCTCTGCCTTGCAAGATTACTTTGCTTATCGAAACTAAAGTTTGGGATTTTTTGCTACTTGTATGCGAGGTTCTAGATTATTCTGCTTTCGAATAGTAGATGCTAGTAGCAGAATAATCTAGAGCTCTATTTGCAAAGAGCACAAATTCGGGAAACTACTATTGAAGTAGCAGAATAATCTGGTATTTGAATTCGTATAGCAAAATACCTGTTAATGTATTATTCGAGTAGAAAAATAATCCAGAACTTTGAATTGCAGTAGCAAAAAGTTCATTAGTTTATGTTCGAGGAGCAAAAAATCTGTAATCTATTATTAGAGTAGCGGAATAATCTAAAACTCTTAGACTTTAAATTCCGTTTGAACTTCAATGTAATGATTAACGATGGTTTCATTATGTTAATAAATATTCTTGCAGCTAAATTCAGGATACAAAGAAATTGTTAACTGTAATGATGTGCATACGAATAGTGATGAAAGCTATTGTCTAGGTCTTCAATCTAAAGGTCTGATTTATTTTGATATCACTTCAATTTTTTTATACTTTCAACAAAATTTTCATTGCGGATGTTGATATGTTTCACCCAGAGGTAGTTTTTGGGGACATATATTTCGTAATAATAATACACATTTAATTATTCTTCGTTAAATTATCATAATTATGACTTTTATAAAAAGCTGCATAATTATATGCAAAACTTTTGTATTTCGCTTAGAGAAAAAAGGGTTTTTACATTTAAAAACTTTATGGATCTTTCAGTGTTATTTATGAATTTGAATGAAAAATTAATAGTGCTTGTTTTATTAACAATTTTCGAGAACAAAAGAGTAATGGTGAATTTTTTATTATTGGCATCCTGTTGACATTTCTTTTTTACTATTTTTTTTCTTTACAAAATTATATGACTTGACTCAACCTCAAGAATACATTAATTTTCTATTTCAATTAATTTTTTGTTGTTCAAATTATGACAAGAATTATCTCTATCTCCGCTGGGATTTGAACCTAGGTCTTTCAGATATCTGGGCTGATGCTCCTACCTACTGATCTACAATTATACGAGATTATTTTCTTCACAAACCTTTAAATTTTAATTCCAATTCCATTCCTTATACGTGCAGGTAAATTTCGTGAATAAATTTTGATCCTAATTAATTTTTGTCTTCTGGTCTACAAAAAATATTTTTAAATATTGATTTTTTTTCAATTGCGTGAGTGAAATTTTTTTTTAAAGTCTGCACAGAGCCGTCCCGGTATATAATATTTTTCACAAACGTATTTTTATAATAAAATAAAGTGATGTGATAAGAAAAGTTTGCCTTACTTGAACTATTGGGCAAAGCCTAATTTTCACTCTATCATTAACGGACTGGGTTGCAGCAAAGTGCATAATGGAGGAGTCTACAGCTCGAGGTGGTTTTCGAACCACCAAAACCTCAGTAAAAGTACAGTGAGAAACTTCAATAGCCCTCCCTTCTATAGCCATTTCGAGAACTGAAGCCGCGCCGTAGGTAGGTATAACAGGAACTGCGCGGGGCCGCGGGGTCTGTGGTTGTCACCCATACGAGCAGTCAAGCGTGGACACACAAAAATGGAGCGGCCTACAATGAGTTAGTTCACACTCAAGGTCAGCCCAAGATCGGGGCTATAAAAGATTTTCAGTGTATTTTAAAAAATTTCCAGAGGCACAAGCTCAAGGATCAAAACCCGGACCTCATATATAAAATGCGAGTGCCTAACCAACTAAGCCACCGAGAATCTTTATTATAATGAGACTCAGATTGAGAAGATGAGGATGTAATAAGTTAATTTACTAATATGTTTTGAATCTTTTTTCATGATGTTATAGGTACAAAATTAGGATCATGTTGTAGTTTGGAGGACATTTTTACGACTGTTAGCCTTATCAATTTTTTTAAAAGTCATAGGTTTAGGGCAAGTTGTTGATGCATGTTACCCCAGCATAATTATGTCTTTGCGTATATTCTCTGTGAGCCCTCACGAGACAAACATTAATAATGTTCTCGGTGGATTTGTTGTTACCTGCACATAATTGAAACCGGTCAACCACGTCTTCATTAAAGACGTGTTTGCGATAATTTCTGGTGCTGACCGCACTGTCCTGAATCTAAATGACGAAAACTTCCTTTTCTGCATCAGGAAGCCCATTTTTAACTAGATATTAGATGTCTTACTATCCACTTCATATTGACCTAACGTTCTGGGTTGCTCATCATAGATAATTTTTTACCACCAATGCGTTTTTAATCATTCTGTGGTTTCTGCCCCAAAGGCCTCTACTGAGGATAAATTAAAGGGCGCTTTATGAAGATCCACTTTACAGATGATGCTATAAATCGCAACATCTCGCTTACTTTTAAAATAGTCTCGAAAGTGTAAAATTTGTGACACACACAGTTTCCTGACATCTACAACGCCCTACAACCTCTAGGACGTGAAACTATAGTGCATCCGTTACTTTGTAATTTCTACGCGGATACTTTAGTTTAATCGTTCAAGGTCGGTGTTCGACCATTTGATGCACCCAAAGGGATACATGAGGGAAGGGATGGAATAGGTGGTGATTGCCCTGATCTTGTTTGCGGAGTGAAGAGAGCTCTTGAGAATACATATGAGTCTTGTGAATGATAGAGTGAATGACAGCGTTAGGCTTCACTCAACTACTGTATGCAGAATACCCTTAGATTCGAGTATATCCAGATATTTATGACTCGCTCGCAGTCAAACTAGCTAATAGCTTCAGGCTATCCATGTCTAGAAGATGGGTCATTGAATAAACTTTCTCATATTCGTGCACTCAGAATTTAGTAAATATATATGCACTTAGTAAATATATGTAATGTGCAGGTTTCTTTGATGTTTACGAGCGTTTGTGACGGAAACAACTTCTATTTTGACTAGATCTTTACCATCCCGCCATTTTTTACAATATCCTTTTTGTTATTATTTCAGGACGTCATTCCCGTTGGACTGAGAATATACCTTATCTGCTATGATAGCTGTAACGCATTTATAAATGGTTGGGAGACAGTCTGTCGCTCTAAATTCAGATAGATTATGAGCGTCTGGGTTTTGAGGCAACATACTAGGCAGTCTGATAAGTACCTGAAAATTCTAAGAGATTGCATTAGTACTCACTAATGTGAACCATTTTCGTCGAGCTTGATCCTTAAAATGACGCCTGTCAAAACTTCAGCCATTTATGTTTACGCATTTACAAGTTACAGCACTGAGAA
>NC_046658.1:48567743-48577749 GCF_010883055.1 Belonocnema kinseyi | reverse complement strand
CACCGTCGATTGGAACGATTCATAAGTGGTTTACCGAATTTCGTTGTGGCCGTACGAGCACAGTTGATGCTGAACGATCTGGGCGCCCAAAAGAGGTCACTAAACCAGAAAATGTCAAAAAAATCCATGATATGATGTTAAATGATCCCAAAGTGAAATTGAGAGAGGTAGCTAATTCTGTAGGCATATCATTGGAACGTGTGGGCAATATCGTGCATTCAGTTTTGGGCATGAAGAAGCTCTGCGCGCGATGGGTGCCGCGTTTGCTCACAGTGGACCAAAAACGAATTCGTGTGACAACTTCCCAGCAGAATTTGGCATTATTTTCGCGTAAGCCGACCGAGTTTTTGCGCCGATTCATAACCATGGATGAAACCTAGATCCACTACTACACTCCTGAGTCAACGCAACAGGCAAAACAAGTGGGTTCCACTGGGCCAAAGTGCTCCGAAGCGTCCGAAAACGCAACAATGGGTCGGAAAGGTTATGGCCTCCGTATTTTGGGATGCACATGGCATAATATTCGTGGACTATCTTGAAAAAGGTAAAACCATAACCGAAGCGTACTATTCATCATTATTGAACCGATTGAAAATCGAAATCGTCGAGAAACGACCGCACTTGAAGAAGAAAAAACCGCTTTATCATTACGACAATGCGCCTGTTCATTCATGCTTAGTTGCATAAGCAAAATTGCATGAAATCGGCTTCGAATTGGTTCCTCAGCCACCGTATTCACCAGACCTGGCCCCCAGCGACTATTACTTGTTCCCAAAACTGAAGAGATGGCTCACCGGTAAACGCTTCTACTTAAATGAGGAGCTCATAGCTGAAACTGAGACGCATTTTGGAGACCTTCCGATCGAGTACTTTTCGGACGGTATCAAAAAGTTAGAAAATCGTTGGACTCGCTGTATCGACCTAAAAGGAGAGTATGTTGAAAAATAAAACCGACTTTGGCCAAAAGAAGGTCGCTGTGTTTCATTTTTCAGGGACTTATCAGACTGCCTAGTACACGTAACATTTTTGAGCATTAAGGTTCCCATCAGAAATAGGTGTCCGATGGTCTTCTGATTGTCTTCACCTTTTCAAGGCAGGATGAACATTTGCACAGGTGCTTGTTCCAGAAGTAGTGCACCGTATACGGACTTGAAGCTTTCCAGTTACTTGCCCTTTTTGAAACCGTTAAGAATCTGAAGCGGTGATATTAGTGATTTCCATTTCAGGGTTATTGCTTACGTTTGCTTTATCCAGATAAAACCACGCAGTTTCCAAATTCCTTTTTTTTAGATTTAACCCAAACATCTGACTGTTAGTTAGTCATATCTTCCAATTGAGAGACGTCGGTGTCTTGGAGGTAATTTTGCTTTGCACTCAATTCATTATACAACCTTCTTTTATCTGACTAAAAGGTTCAATTTTCTTCCTCTCTTGCACTACTTTTCTTGAATAAACGCAGCTTAGCAGTAAAAAAATAAAGTCTCTATCTTTGGGAGTCTATAATCTGATCTAATATTGTCAGTGACAATGTCTCGAGGTATTGAGGATGATTTTAATGACCTGGTATATCAGTTTTCTGGTTCTGTTTCCTTTTTCATATTGAGACTATCGACCTAATTTCAACCTTACTTTGCCGACATCCTTAACCAAATTGATCTTTTATAGTGGATCTTGATATCTTCACGGGGCAAATACTGCAATTGTGGGCCTACTTCTGCAGCCCAACGCGCTAAAGGCTGCCACAGCTGCACAGTATATAAGGGTTTGCACCTCTAACCCACTTTGTATTGCGTTCAAATGCATAAATAAAACCTTGATGTTCAGGTGTTTTATTAGTGAATGCAGATGATTTGTGATGTTCATCTTGGGCAGATATTGACTTTGTGTTGGTTCTGCATGTCTGAACGTCAGTGAAGTGTGACGGAAATTCAGCTCAAGGTGCTGTAGTTTTCTGGGAATTTCGCTGTTCATATCATCACTATTAATGTCTAGGTTCAGACGCCCTCTACAAAAATCATTAAAAAATCATTAAATTAAAAAAAATGCCTAGGTTAGATTTTTTTGTTACTTTTTTTGCTTTACAATGGGCTATGAATCGCTTTTGTCAAATCGACTCTTATTACAAAAAAATTACCCCCTTTGCTGAAAAAGCGTATTTATAAATTGAAAAAATCAAGATAAAAAACCGTTATAAACCATGAATACGATATTTTCAAAGCATAACTAAGGAGCAAAATTATTGTTCACTCCTCAGCGTTACAAAAAAATCCCCGTATTTGTATCAGAATACAAACCTGAAGACTAAAGTTTAAAATTGTATACAAGAACTGTTGGCACTTTTGTCCTACTAATTGTTGTGCTCTATTATCATTCTCCAATGGCATATCAATCGCTTTTGTAAAATTAACCCTTACGTAAAAAAAACAATACCCTGTAATGAAAACACGAATTGAAAAAGTCGATATCTACATAGCTAGAAGTTACTTATAAAATAGTAACATGGTACTTTTAAGCGTAATTATTCCTCACCTCTTTTCGTTACAAAAATAACCGCCGCAATGTATATCATTTTCCAGTCTATGTGCGTTTATTCAAAAAATATAATTTTCCTTTTTCTATGTACCTTTAAATGCCTTTAATTAACTTCCAGCGTAACAATTAAGTCTATCAAGCTAGCACCTCTACAAACCAGATTCCCAAATTTCTTTGTATCAAAATTTAGGGCCTTTTAATGATCTTTAACGCAATAATAACCAATTTTCAAAAACCATCCCTACTAAAGATAAAACTATCGCTATTTAAAAACTCAACTTCAAAAAAAAAGAAGCACCAGATTTTGGGGTTATTTTGGGTTTCCAAATGCACGTGAAAATTCAAAAACTACCCCATTTTAAAAAAACCAAACCCTTGCGGAAAATAATATCTGCAAAACACAAAATGCACCAGATTTTGGACTTATTTTGGGATCTCGAATGCACAAAATAAAAGTTCAGAAAAACCAGGTATTTACAATAACACCAAACCACTAGCCAAAGTTTAAACCTCGATATTGGAATTTTTGAAGAGCCCAAAAATTAGAGACTCTATTGACACTGGAAAATTCCCAAAAAGACTAATTTTTTACAATTTCATATTTACGAGGTAGAGAGGGGTTGATTTTAGACGATAAGGGTTGGATCTCCAAAATCAGAGCGGGTGTTTTAGAGGAGCCCAAAAGTCAGAGGCTCCATTGTCTCTAGAAAATAGTCAAAAAGATTATTTTTTGACAAAATTATATCTACGTGGTAGAGAGGGGCTGATTTTAGACGTTAATGGTTGGAAAAAAAATCGGAAAGGGTATTTTTAAGGTGCCCAAACATCAAAGAATCCATCGACACTGTAAAATTCTCAAAAAGATTATTTGTTTACAATTTTATATCTACGTAGTAGATAGGAGTTGATTTTAGATGTAAAGGGTTGGAACAAAAATCGGAAAGGGTATTTTTAATGATCAAAAAAATCAGAGACACCATTGACACTGGCACATTCTCAAAAAGATTATTTTTTACAGAGGAATATCGATGTGGTAGACGGGGGTTGATTTTAGACTTTAAGGGTTGCAGCCAAAAAATTAGAGTGGGTATTTGCGAGGAGCTCAACAATCAGAGACTCCATTGATACTGAAAAATACTCAAAAATATTATTTTTTGACAAAGTCATATCTACGTGGTAGAAAGGGGTTAATTTTAGACGTTAATGATTCGATCCCAAAAATAAAGGTGGGTATTTTCGAATAGCCCAAAAATCAGAGATTCCATTGACACTGGCAAATTCTGCAAGAGATTAAGTTTTTTACAATTTCATATCAGCGTGGTAGAGAGGCGTTGATTTTAGACGTTAAGGGTTGGAGCCAGAAATCGGAAAGGGTATTTTCTAGGAGCTCAAAAATAAGGGACTCCATTGAGAATAGAAAATAAAGTAGTAGAGGAAGGTTGATTTTAGACGTTAATGATTGGAGCCAAAAAGTCGGAGACATTATTTTTGAAGAGCCCAAAAATCAGAGACGCTAGTAACACTGTAAAATTCGGAAAAATATTATTTTTGGATAAAGTCATAATTGCCTGTTAAGAGGTAGCTGTTTTTTAACGTTAAGGGTACGAGCCCAAAAGTAATTTTTGGCGCTTTTGTAGAGCCCAAAAAGCAGAGACTCTAATAACACTGTAAAATTTGAAAAAGATCATTTTTAGACAAAGTCAAAATTTCCTGTTAGGATGGGTAAAGCTCAAAAATCGGTGCTGGTATTTTTGAGGAGCCCAAAGTTTGCTATTTGCTATTTTTGCTGCAAAATCATACGCTTCCGTGAATTAATCTATTGAAACTTCTCTCCGGGTAGTTACGCTGTAAAATTCGGAAAAAGATTATTTCTACTACGTAGAAATAAAAAAGATCATAAAAAAGCCCTAAATTCTGATACGAAGAAATTTGGGAATCTCGTTTGTAGAGGTGCTAGCTTGATAGGCCTAATTGTCGCGCTTGAAGTTAATTAAAGGCATTAAAAGGTGCACACATAGGCTGGAAAGTGATATACATTGCGGTGATTATTTTTGTAACGATTAGGGGTGAGAAATAATTACGTTTAAAAGTACCATGTAACTATTTTTGTAAGTAAGTTCTAGCTATGTATATATCGACTTTTTCCATTACGTGTTTTCATCACAGGGTATTGTTTTATTTATATAAGTGTTAATTTTACAAAAGCGATTGATATAACATTGGAGAGTAATGACAGAGCACAAAAATTAAGAGGAAAAAACTCCCAACAGTGAATGTATACAATGTTTGGCTTCATTCTGCAGGTTTGTATTTGAAACAAATACGAGGGTTGTTTTTGTAACGTTGCTTTTAAAATAAGGTTTGATTTTACAAAAGTGTTTCATATCACATCTGAAAGCAAAAAAATAGCAAAAAAACCTAGCCCAGCCATTTTATTAATACTTCTTTTCATTGCAGGGGGTAGTTTTTGTAAATAAGGGTCGACTTTACAAAAGCGATTTATAGCTTATTATAAAGCAAAAAAATCTGACCGAGTTTTTGGTGAAAAATAGCAAAGAAAATAGCAAAAAATATGCATTATATGACATTTTCTTGTTCGTTATAGTGGCGCTGCTGAGTTGTCTGACCTTCTAGGTTTCATTCTGGTGAACCTAATACTTCTTGTATAGTACATTATTCCTAGCATATATACTTATAGCTTCAATTAGTTCTTTACTGTGCACGTCTTTCAAGGGGAGTCCATCATCAGGAAACTGCTACTCCACTTCCATTTTTGTAGCAGCTATTTTAACAGCTGAAAGCAATCTGCTTACAGATATTATGCGTTTTTGGTCTTTTAAATTCTACTCATTTATTAGTGGGCCTAGCTATGGGCACTTAAGTAAGAAGAGTGGATGGTGTTCTCTCCTTACACTTTGCCAACTTTTCTCTCCCACAAAATGAAGACACATAACGTCTTGGTTCATATGGTATGTGCATATGAATCGCCATCTTAATTGCTGAATCCCTGATTACACCTCTGGTGGAATTACCATAGGCTGTATGTTTCTGGAGAATGTGGTGATGTTGGATTATCCTAAGGTTGCGCTAAAGCATTAATCGCCGCTGCTAGACCACGTGACGTGGCTTCCTCTAACTTTCGTTCACTGCCGTCGTTTTTGTACATAAAATCAACATATTGTTTAGTATTTATTGCTCGGTCTTCTGAGATGTGTATATTAATTCTGATGTACATTTACTTGGGCGGTAATATCTCTCAGAGGTGCTTTCTTTATATAAGGATACTTTTCAGAAACTTTCGTCCGAAAATTGTATCCTTTTTCGCTTTTGGTTTCAAACTTCGCCCTAATTTCTCTTTCATTATAATATCCCACTTATTGCTTTTCCACGGTGTTTCTGTTGAGTTGTTTGGCTGCAAACAGCTAACGCTAGCCAAATCATTCTTAGCAGGCACAATTGAGCGGCTGAAGGTAAAAACGGGACATATAAAATTTGGGAGTAAAAATGTAACATACATTTTTCGGAGTAAAAAGGGAACAAACAAATTCTCCGAGGAAAAACGGAACAAACGAGCGCGCAGCTGGAGGGAGGGGATGTACGCACAATTGTGAGGTGGGGATATAGGCTCGAACCGTGCCCAGCTTTGGATTATATTTTATCAAGTCCCAAGAGTCCCAAATAAACAACAGTAACAAAAGAGCAAAATACAATAGTTTACAAACAAAAATGATAAACGCTATTCTGATTACAAATTTAATTAATCTAATTATTACTTTTGATGGAAAAAATAGACATTTTTACTAACTAAAAATCAAAATTTTTTGGAAATATAAATTGCAGTTACTCAGAGCGAAATATAAAAAACTGTACAATGATTAAGATATGTGTAGCGTAGTTCAGCAAAGGATAAAAATGATTAGCAATGTAAAAAAATGTGTTGTAAATCAATGTTGATGTCTAACAGTGTTTTTTGAACTTATGTTAGAAAAAGTAGCACATCATTATTTAATTTAGAAAAACCTCGAGCCGTGAAGTTACTCCGTATCGTAAAAAGGAGCTGTCTAAAGATGCGAAAATACAATAATATGTATTTTGCAACAAATCGTATAAGCAAACGTACGACCGAGCTCCCTCTACCGTAGATATTTTATTATGTGCATAATTTCCAATTTTCATATGATTTCGTTATTTTTGTCTTCGAATATTTCTTTAACTAAACGCGGTCAAAAGGACTCATTTCAAATGGACATACAAGTAAAAAATTACTCCGTGTAGGCGACAAACTGGTCAGTTAGACCAGCCCCTTCCCTCACTCTTAATTTTTTGAAAATCTTTGAAATTTCCTAAGATATAGAGGCAACCAAATGTGACGAAGTGATGACCAATCAAATTAAAAGTTTGCAAACCGCATTGATGAAGGGAGTTTTCTATGGGAAATCAAATGGGCTCATATGCGCAATAAGAAAAAAATTTTGCGTCACATTGATAACCGAGCGCAATATAAAGTTAGCGACATTATTTCTTTCTTCTTCAAATGCGCTCATATGCGCTACTTTCATAACTAACAAAAACAATAATCAACCTCCCAATTAACTCATGCTACCGTTAAACTACCCGATGATATCTCCACGTAACCTAAATCGCAATATAAAAATTTTTAATGATCTCTTCAGAAAGAATTTCAAATGCGCTCATATGCCCCACTTTCAAAATTGACAACAAACCATAATAAACCCCCACATTTCCAATCGTTATCGATCCACCACCCGATGATATCTCTAAATAACTTCAATTGCAGTATACACATTTATAATGATCTCTTCGGATAGGATTTAAAATGCGCTTATATGCGCCACTTTTAAAATTGACAAAAAACTATAATCAACCCCCTCATTACCATTTGTCACGATCCACTATTCGATGATGCCTCTAAATAACTTAAATTGCAGTATGAAAATTTATGATGATCTCTTCGGATAGGATTTAAAATTCGCTCATATGCACCACTTTCAAAATTAACAAAAAACCATACTCAACCCCCTTATTACCACTTGATACGATTACAAATAAATAATTATAATATAAATAAATAATTAGAATATTTTTATAAAATGTATATAATTATACATTTTTATACTGCAATTTAAGTTATTTGGAGACATCATCGAAAAGTGGATTGTAACAAGTGGTAGTGAGGGGGTTGATTATGGGTTTTTGTCAAGTTTGAAACTGGCGCATATGAGCACATTTGAAATTCTATCCGAAGAGATCATTATAAATTTTTATACTGCAATTTAAGCTATTTGGAGATATCATCGGGTGGTGGATCGATAACAATTGAAAATGAGGGGGTTGATTATGGTTTTTTGTCAATTTCAAAGGTGGTGCATGTGAACGCCTTTGAAGTCCTATACGAAGAGACAATATTAAATTTATATACTGCAATTTTATTTATTTGGATATATGATCGGGTAGTGGATCGTAACAAGTGGTTGTCTGGGGTTTGATTATAGTTTTGTGTCAATTTTGAATAGTGGCGCATATGAGCGCATTTAAAATTCTGTCTGAAAAGATTATTATAAATTTTTATATTGCAATTTAGGTTATGTGGAGATATCATCGGGTAGTTTATCGGTATCAAGAGTTAATGGAGGGTTTGATTAAAAACTTTTTATTTTGTTGTTCATCATTCGTAAAATGTTGTTACCTCCATATCGTGGACAATTTTCAAAAGTTAAAAAAAAAAATTATAGCGCCTATGAGCGCATTTGAAGAAGAAACAATCCATGTCCCTAACTTTATATTGCGCATCACAGTTGAAGATTCAACACTTGCGTTACACTGCCCCCCTCCGCTCCAAAATATGATATCTTTGTCAATTAGCTAGCGCAAAATTTTTTAGTGGTGACGCATTTAAAGTTATGAAAGATAAGTATGATGAATTTGGAAAAATGTTATTAGTTTAGAAAAATCACGCCAGTTCCCCATCCCATTTTGATCGTTGATAACTCGGTTATCAATTTGGCGCAAAATTTTTTCCTTATGACACATATGAGCGCATTTCAATCCCCCATAGAAAACTCCCTTCATCAATGCGGATTGCAAACTTTTTATTTTGTTGTTCATCAGGCGTAAAATTTTGTTACCTCCATATCTTGGGCAATTTTCAAAATTTTCAACAACAAAAATTATGGCACATATGAGCGCATTTGAAGTCGAAAGAGTCCATGTCCTTAACTTTATATTGCGCATCACAGTTGAGGATTTAACACCTGCGTTACACTGCCCCCCCCCCCCTCCAAAATAGGATGTCCGTATACTTATGTATTTTGATGCGCTGAGTACGAAAATGATAGTGAAAATTGGCGACTAGTCGATTTTCATGGTAAAAACCATGAAAGCCCCATACAAATAATGGTTTTTTATGTTTATCTTAGTAAATAATAAAAATTTACAAAAAAAAACTTCAAATAAATGTTGTAGATCTTTCAAAAAGATATATTTTATGTGAAACACATTTTTACTCTGCGAATAATAGTTTTCCAGAAAAACGACGACAAATATGAAAAATCACAGAAATACAAGACAATATGTAGTGGTGTAAGTTAAGTGGTACGAAAATATTTTCACTATCATTTGTGTAATCAGCAAGTCATGTCAAGAAAAGGGACAGGGTGTGATTTTTCATTATTTCTGTGACCTGTCGCAGGGGTGCCTTCCCGCCCCCCACAGGACGTTGGAAAAGGGGCAGGGGTGTGACCTTACATTATTTCTGTGACTTATCACGGGGGTGCCTTTCCGTCCCCCACGAGACATTGGAAAAGGGGCAGGGATGTGACTTTATATTATTTCGGTGTCCTGTAACAGCGATGCCTTCCCGCTTCCCACGGGACGTTGGAAAAGGGGCAGTGGTATGAGCTTACATTATTTCTGTGACCTATTACGGGGGTACCTTCCCGCCCCCACGAGACGTTGGAAAAGGGGCAGGGGTGGGACTTTACATTATTTCTGTGACTATTAACGAGGATGCCTCCCCCCCCCCACGGGACGTTGAAAAAGGGACAGGGGTGTGACTTTACATTGTTTCTGTGACCTGTCATCGAGTGCCTTTTCGCCCCTAAAGGGACTTTGGAAAAGGGGCAGGGGTGTGACCTTACAACAAAAAAAATGCTCTTCAAAATTCTCCAACCTTCCCGTAATGAAGAGCGTAAGTAGGTACTAAACCAAAACAAATAAAGATACGATTTTAATCCTTAAATCATTCATTTTCTCGAAAAGTATTACTCACAGAAAAAAAATTTTCAGACAAAAAATCTGCATTTCAATGAGTTCTATAGCTTTTATTTTAGATTTTTGTTTATTTTGCATATTAGCTGAGATAATCGCAAAAAACCATGATTGATACGGTTTTTTCATGGTTTCACCATGAAAATCGACTAGTCGCAAATTTTTACTATCGTTTTCGTAATCTGCG
>NC_046658.1:48550711-48567643 GCF_010883055.1 Belonocnema kinseyi | reverse complement strand
CTAGGGGAATAATTGTTTCAACAAATAATAATTTTTTAGTAAACTGAAAATTAGTTTTACAATACTTCACCCTGAATGTGACAAGAACCTTGTCTCCTAATTCGAATGAGTGGAATTTCACTGTAAATCAGTGCAACACTTATATCTTTCAGTTTCCGGGCACAATGCAAGAGGGTTGGTTCTGGATAAAAATTTTACCTAAATAATAATAAATAAACAATAAATAGCAAATAATAAATAATCATAAATACACGTATAAAATTCATATTGTTAAAGACTTTTCAAAGATTTCAATAATTTCACAAATGTTACCAATTATTTCGCAAAGATTTGTAACGATTTCAACAAGATTTGACTAAGATTCCAATGATTTCTTAAATATTTCAAAGATTTTACAAAGTTTGAAAATATTTTGGATAGGTTTAAAAGATTTTACAAAGGCTTCATTGGTTTCACAAAAATTTCACAAAGACTACAATTATGTCATAAAATATTCTGATATATTTCAAATATTGCACAAAGATTTGAATAATCTCGCGACGATTTTAATAATTGAAGGAGCGAATGAAATATCCACCTTAGCGCTCGAACACACGGGGAATTATTGTCCGCTGAGAAAATTTACAAAATTGTTTAAATTTGATTGTTGACCATCAATACTTGCAGACTATGAATTGAGAAAAATCTTCCTTCTCGGATTTAGTTAGTTTGCATCGCTCGTAGCGCCTCTTGCGGAAACATGCGAAACCGAGAACTTTTTAAAAATTCTCTGCTTTTTCCTTGACTAATTTTTCATTTCAAATCATTAATATTAAAATTCTAAGCATTTTAATCTTATGATACTTTTAACATAAGATACTTTATAAACGGAATAAAACAGTATTTTATATACAAATTTGAAATTTTCAAATTTATTAAGTCAATTCAAACAAAAAATGTATTTTTCTACTATTAAAGATGGCTTTTTGACAAAATACTGAAATTTTAAACAAAATAATTGAATTTTTAACATAATAGTTCAATATTCAACGTTCACGCCAAAAGGCAAATTTTCTCCGCAAAAATTGAATTTTTAAACAAAAAATATGACTTCAGCAAAAAATTAATTTTTCACGAAATTGATGCATTTTTACCCAACGAAAATGAAATTTCAAACTAAAAACTTATTATTTTTTTCAAAAAAGGCGAACTTTCAAATAAAAATATAAATCTTAAAAAAACGGAAAAGTTACATTTTCTATTAAAAAATTAATTGTAAACAACAAGAAATGTATATTTCACTAAACAGTTAAATTTTCAATTAAAAAAGATTAATATTCAACAAAATAATTAAACTTTTAACTAAAGAGATAAATTTTCAACTTAAAATATAAATCTTTAACAAAACAAGTGATTTCTTACCAAAGCGATAGAAGAAATTTCATTTTTTTTTTAATGAAAATTTAACTTTTTGGTTGAAAATCATTCTTCTCGTCAAAATTGTTGAACTCTCTACCAAATAGTTGCGTTTTTATCAAAAAAGATTAATTGCCTCTTGAAGCAGAAGAATTATTCATAATGAAAAAAGTTGAGTTTTCGTCCAAAAAAGATTTTCTAATTAAATAGTTGAATTCTCTAACAAATAGTTATATTTTTATCCAAAACATGACATTTTTCTAAAAACAGTTGGATTTTTATTTAAATAAAAACAAATTTTCAAAAATAGTTCAATTTTCATCTAGAAAATATTAAAATTTTGTTCATCACCCAAATATTATATTAAAACAGTAGAATTTTAAAGTAAAAATTATGACTTAACAAAATTTTTTAATTTTCAACCAAACAATTGCATTTTCATCCCAGAAAGGTGTAATTTCTACTAAAGCAGGTGAATTTTTAATTCAAAAAGACAACATTTTAAAAAAAAGTTGAATGTTCAACCGAAAAGTTACATTTTTATTTAATAAAGATGAAATTTCTCCTACAACAGATGAATTAAACAAAATAATTAAATTTTCATCCAAATTTATAACTAAAATGATAATCTGCAGAAGAAAGTTGTTGCGAATTTTCAAAATTCTAATCTGAAAATATTTTATTCATAAAGTTTTTAACTCGTCCTTTTTCTGAAATTTTAATCCTTAATTATTAGGATTCCAGATTCTTCAATTAAAAATAAGACTCTTCAATTTTAAAGGCTTTTAATTTAAAATGATACAATTTCAACTCCTTTCTAAAAAAATTCTACATTAAAAAAATAAGAATCTGAAATTTTTCAACTTAGAACGCTCTTAATAACAAATAATACTAAAATTTTCTATATTTCAAAATTCAATCTAAAAATGTACAATTTGGAACACTTTCAATTAGAAATAATACCATTTGGAAAACATGTATTTTAACGCTTTTCCGCAAGAGGCGCTACGAGCGATGCCAACTAACTAAATCCGAATCCATGCGTCCAAATTTTCCCAAGGCAGCATGGGAGTGGGGTCTCCTTATTCTACTTCGTGGTTCTCGCGTACCGAGTCGAGGTTAGATCGCCGTACATAATTTTCACATCGTCCTCACTTTTTCCCTCCAATGACTAAGGATCTAAAACTTTTTGGAAAAACTCCTTTTATCTCTAAGGAAGACTTTTCTAATGGAAAGTTGTCAAAATTCAAAACTTCCTCACACAACTTTCTCGTTTATATACAGGCATCCCAGACTTTGAAGAAAGTATTTTTGTAAATTCACTAGACAGCTCTAAAATGTTTTTATAATAAGATAAACACTCTAACAGTCGTAGAATATGTTCAAGAATGTTACGTAAAATTTTCAAGAAGAAATATCAAATCCCGACAAAAATTTGGCGAGCTGAATGCAAAAAAGTATTAATTCTTTTTTCGTTGAAAATTTTTGTTTTCCTTAAATAACTAAAAAACGAAAAAAACTTCGTATTTGGTTGTCGTTCAACAAAGGTGCGCAATAAATTAAAGATTTTAAAAAGAAATCAGTGATTTCCAAAGATAACAATAATTTCACAAATATTAACAAATATTTCAGAAGTAATTCCAAAATTTCAAAGATTTCCAAAGATTTTCCAAAGATTAAAAGAATCTTGCAAACATTTCAGATATATCTAAATGTCATAAAGACTGTAATGATTATTCAAAGATTTCAGAAAGATTTTAATTACTTTTACAAATATTCTCAAATATTTCAAAATATTTCAAATATTTCACAAAAAATTTACAAAGTTTTTCGATACATTTAAAAGATTTTGCAAATGCATGATTTAATTGCCAATGATTTAAAAAAGATTTAAGATATTTCACAGATGTTCCAAAAATATTTCAAAGATTTTCAAAGATATCAGAAAGATTTCGCAAAGACTTCAATGGTTTTGCAAAGATTTTAACAATTTCAAAAATATATCAAGTACTTCGAAAATATTTTCAAAGGATTTCAATGACTTTTTCAAGATTTGGTACAGATTTTTAATATTTTGCAAAGATTTCATGAAGATTTCAATTATTTTTACAAATATTACCAATTATATCAAAGAAATTAAAAAGATTTCGCAAAGATTTCGGATAGACTTAAAATAGACTTAAAAGATTTCACAAAGGATTTCCCAATGATTTCACAAAAAATTTCAATCGTTTACAAATTATTCATAAATTTAAACTATTTAAGAAATATTATGAAATAATTTTAAAATTTTATAAAAATTTCAATGATTTTCTAAAGATTTTATAAAAATTTTTTATATTTCGCAGTGGTTTCGGATAGTTTGAAAATATTTTTTACAAAGATCTCAAGTATTTCGTAAAAATTTCATATTGATTCAAAAAATTTAACAAAGATGTCAATGACTTTAAACAAAAAATTATTTCGCAAAGATTTTCAACGATTTTATAAAGATTCCAATGTTTTCCCAAAGAAATAACAACGATTTTAAAGGTTTCGCGAAGCTTTCTGATAGATTTAAAGGATTTTTCAGGCTTAAATAATTTCGCAAAGATTTTAACACTTTAAAAAATGTACCAGGTACCAGGCATTACTGATTTCTCGATGATTCCACAAAAATTTCAATAGTATACAAATGATTAAAAGATATATTTAAAAGAATTTCCAAATATTCCGGGAAGACTTCTTAAATATTTCCATGATTTCTGATCGACTTTAAAAATATCGTTGAGATTTAAACAATTTAACAAATATTATAAAATTATTTCTAAATATTGTTAATATTGTATATAGATTTCAAATGTTTCAAAAATATTTTAAATGTTCGACAAAGATTTCAATGATTTCCTAAAGATATGGATTAACAGGATTTCACAAAGACGTCAATTATTTCACAAAGATTCTAGGTAGATTTTTTGGAAAAATTTAAACTCTTTGATGAATTTAATCATTCGATTTCAGGGGGGGGGGCAAATCAATAATTAGCCCCTCCCTGGGTGATTTCTGAGAATGGCAAAAAAGACTTTTAACCAACTTTTTCAGCATTAATGATTAATATACGGTGAAATTAGAGCTTTAAAGTATTTTAAAACTAATTTTCAGTTTTTTAAACAATTATTATTGTCTTAGACAATTTGTTAAAACAAATCTTGCATGTTTAATTTTTTTCCCCTGATAAATAATTAAAATTGAGATTTTCCTGGAATTGATGACCCAATTAACGTCCGCTGAGAGTAATATTTGTGTTGTTGAAAATTTAGTACTTTTTTTACTTAATATTTTTATTTAAATACTATTGAGACTTGGGAATCATTTAAACAACTTATTGCAAGCTTATTGCAAGATTTTCTTTTCATCGAATTTTCTTTGTTAATGAAACAAATTGAAACTCTTGGAATGCAGGATATGCATGCCATTTTTTAGGGAGCAAACGCGTTTTTTTGTATTATTTTTTGTATGTTGTATGTGCACGTACATATGAAGGGAGTTCTTTTCGCCGGTTTTAGTTAAAGAAATATTCGAAGGCAAAAATAACAAAATAATATGAAAAATCGAAGTTGTGTAATGAAAAATCTACTGTTAAGGGAGCTCGGCAGTACGTTCGCTTAAAAGAATTGTTGCAAATTACACATTATAGTATATTTGCATCTTTAGACAGCTCCTTCTTACGATGCGAAGTAACTTTACCGCTCGAGGTTTTTCTAAATTAAGTAATGCTGTGCTACTTTTTCTAACGCAAGTTCAAAAAACACTGTCAGGCATCAACATTGATTTATACAAGATTTTTTTACATTGCTCATCATTGTTATCCTTTGCTGAACTACGCTACGCATATTTCTTTATCATTACAAAGTTTGTTTTATATTTCGCTTTGAGTAACTGCAATTTATATTTTCAAAAAACTTTGATTTTCAGTTAGTAAAAAGCCGCGCGCTTGTTTCTTCCGTTTTTACTCGGAGAAACAGTATGTCGCATTTTTACCTAGAAGAAATTTTGTTCCGTTTTTACTCGGAAGATTTGTTTGTTCCCTTTTTACTCCGAAAAATGTATGTACCATTTTTACTCCCAAATTTTATATGTTCCGTTTTTACTTTCAGCTGCTCAATTGATGTCCCACTGTTTACGGTTCGTCGCAGGTGTTCTTTCCTTCCTTATCTAAAGGAATCATTCTTTAGGTACAGTACGAGATTATCAAGGAGTGCACCTGTTCAGCGATTGTTTAGCACAGCCGGATTGATACTTTTGGACAAAAGACAGCACATGAGCGTTGAAGTTTTCGCAAAATTGATACTGTTTAAACCAAAGAACTTTTGTGGAAATTAAAATATAGAAAAATGTTAATAATTCAAATAAAAGAGACCTTATATACAAATTGAATTAAAGAAAAACAATTTTCCATAACTGTAAATATAATATTCAGCTTTATTACATTTGCCAGTTTTTAATCAAATGTATGAAATTCTTAAGATTCTTTTTGGACATTCAAATAATGTATTAGAGGTTTAATAAAAAGAACCCGATTAAAAATATTTCGTTTTGAGATCGACTTGGATCGTCTTGAGTTCGTCTGCAAGACGGCTATGTCTCGCTGGGTGCCAGAGACTAGATTTAGCAGCCGAAATCATTAGTCTTAAGTTTATGTCTAAGATTTACGACGTGTTTTGAAGACAAGGATGGGTGTACTTTGTTTTAAGACGAGAGGTCTTATTGTAAATCTTGAGGCCAGTCGAGGTTGACTTGCCTTAAGACGAGAAGTTGAAGTCTTGAGCGAGGGGCTACTCACTCTCTTTGATCACTTGTCGGTTTAGGTGTTTCTCTTACTTCCCTTCCTCTTCGATATGAAAATGAAATGGAAAAAGCTGTCAGTACCGATTGTGAAGCCAATATAGCCAGAAAAGTCATGAGATAAAAGCTCAAGTTCTACCACTACGCTAACGCGAAAGTTGGATTTGCCTACCAGGGGGAGGACGAGGTGTTGACGTCTTATTTTTATTCAAAATATTAAAAAAATCAAAAACTTATTACAAAAGATGTTAGGGAGTTTTGATAATATTATCAAAAGTTTATGAAAATTTATTGCAAATAAAATGTCCACTAATACATATCCTAATCTATTACGGACCTTTCTTCATCCCCTTTTTTATAACTATTATTTTTGTCTTCAGAGTCTGTCGCTTTTAAATTTAAGGTGAAAGATGTTTTAATAAAATATAAATTTAATTGTATTCAGAATTTAATATCGGTCTGATTCTACATAGGATTATTAAATACCTGACCGATAACAATTTGATTTTTTCTCGAAGAGTGATCCTTTTATTGATGGTGGTGATGGATTGGTTTGTCAAAACATGCCAAATATCGTCCTCCAATATCTTTTTTGGATAGTTGGATAGTCCCCCCTGAGGTTGGGTTTTCCTTAATAAAGGTACATGGGCTTCCTTAAAAATTCAACAACACCGGAATCGTCAGGTTAATACAAACTACTTGAAATTATACACCAGACTTGATCAGAGAGTGATTTAAGGATCCTCTCGGTGACAGGTCGTTTCCTTGCCGTCTTGATCTTTGAAGTTGACGTAAGCTCAAATTTTTCAGGAACGAAAATTTATTTATGAATACCCTGGCTTCTTATCAGCCCATCACCATTATCATTATTATTATTACTACTATCAATGATGATCGATGTAGTAACGCAAAACATTTTTTACGTGAATTGATGGTGGATTGGTTGATTTTTGTAGCGAATCATTTAATGAAGCATATAATGGAAGTGAATTGAATTGGCCTGAATGTGCACTTAAGGGGGGGGGGGGTTTAAACGTTAATTCGTGAAAAAAGGGACGTATTTACGAATTTTTTCACGACACAGTTGAAATATATTTATTAAAACCAATGGTACATTAAAATATAGCATTCGAACAATATTTTGTGAAATTTTCATGCAGAAATATAAAAAATACGGCAATGGCAGCAATTATTCGGAAGCGCCTCGGAAAGAAATAGAATTGCGGTGCCCCTGATAACTCGGTGCTGCATCATCTTAAATAAAAAAATCAAAGTTATTTCGTTAGATAATTGCTTTCACCAGATAACGCTGGGAGGGCTTTTCAAAGTTTCAATTTTTCGCTTTTTGGGAACACTTTGAAGTGAAAAACGCGTTTTTTGCGAAAAAATGGGGTAATTTGTTATTGTAAAATAAAAAATATTAATTAATTTGCGAAAACTTTCTAGAGTTACCTCATAAATTATGTACAGAAATAGTGTTCAAAATTTCAAAAGGATCGGTGCTGTAGTTTTGCAGTTAGGAGGGGCACCGACTTTGGAAACGTGAGTAGTGGTAAAAATACTACTAAACAATTTGGAATAAAACATTCATAAGCAAGTTTTATCGGCTTAACTCACATTAAATCATCGATGCCAGGTCCATAATGAATGTTTCTATCATCAATGATGTATAAAGCATCTTTTTGCCCCTGTCTACGACGAATCCTGCCTTCTTTGATCTGTTTTTAAGCTCTGAGTGGTGTTTTCCTCCGCTGAGTCATGTATGAGGCGCGGTTGCTAAAACTGCTGTATCATCGTTAGTTTTGCTCCGATTAATCTTAGATTTTCACACAATATTCTTGAAAGGTTTTCCATTCAAAAAATCAAACAAAAAAATGCAAAAAAATTAATTTAAAACGTCCCCCACCCCCCTTAATTTGTGAAATTCCATCTGTTCGTATATTATTATATTGAGATTACATAGATTTATAATTCAAATTATTTTTAGCACCAAGAACAAATTAGATTTTTCAATTAATTTGAATCAAATACATTATACTTTTTAGTATTATGAACTGTATTTCTGAAATTATTTGAATATATTAAAATGATAATGAAATACTTCTCTCATATCATCGACATATGTTAGGAAGTAAGCAGTATGAGAAACATATGTTTGACAATATGAATAAAGGCTGAAAAATTATGCAAATTTACGTAGAAATTGACTTCTTTTGTCGATACAGAAAGTTGCTCCCGTTAGGAGGGTTAAACAAATGACATTATGAACGTGACCAGCCATGCGCATTTAAATGCCTTCTGCATAGGGTCAACTTTTGTTCTGGTGATTCCTTCCTGCAAAGTAAATACCACATTAAGATAGCACGTAAGTCACACTTTTCTGCCTCTCATCGTCTTGAGATTTTTAAGCTTACAGTTGCTTCTTCCTCTGTTGGTGTCATGAAATAGTACCCTAGTGTATTTGCAAAGTGAAAAACTGTCTACCTGATAACATTCTATTTCAGTGTTGTTTTAATTTTTATATGAAAAGAAATTTTACCTAAAAAAGAGGTTTAGAAAATAAAAATTATGTTTATCTAGATTCTATATTTAATAAAACTTTAAATGCCCTAAGGAGGAGCTAAATATCGCATGTTGGGTAGGGCGACGCACCTCTGTTTTTGTATTTCTGAATGCGAAATTTTCTTCTTCTGTAGCTAAAGAATATGACTGCCATCATCGGGTACATTGCCATTGCGTGCTCCATGTGCAAGGACATGCACGGGTTTGCACTCGCTTTCATACGTTCTATTCATGCATTAGACAAAATTTCAAATATCATAAATTTCAATTATCATACATTTGCATTGCGACACTCGCCCTACAACAATAATAATTAGCCCATACAGACGGTTATATTTGAAAAGTAAAACGATGTAGACAAAATAAAATGGAATACCTTGAGGAATAAAAAAAGATTAAGTAAGAGAAAAAAGTTGAAATTAGTTTTGATCATTCTTTACATTAATTAAATATTGCAAGGAATATTTGGAATATATATATTTTTTGCATTCAATAAGAATCTTATATTTCGGGGTTCATTAAAAAACTGATTTTTGAAACTTTTTCAAGTCCTAGTAATTTGATCCGGTTTGTTCTAACGAAAAATGTGGCAACGATTATTTGTCATTCTTTTTTTATCTACTCTTAAACTATATTATAATCTATTGATCACACTTACAAAAATGTGCCCGCTGGGCGGGCATTTTTTTTATCATGCGCTCCGCGCGCGGAGCTTGCTTGCAAGTGTAAGAGCGTTAGGCGGGCATCTGTTGGATCACGTGCTTCGTGCTGGATAATGTATTTACCTTACACTACGCGCTTGGACCTTGTACTGCCCCCACATTTTTTGCATAGACCTTCTAAAATTGAAAGTAACAAGATCGAAAAGTCGAATTTAATTATTGTAAATTCTCTCATGTTAAATATCCTTTGTAATAACGTATTTCGTGCTTTGCACTGGAATAAAATTTTACAGAAATGAGCACATTTCTATATTATGTTTAAGTCTGTTACATTATTATATATGCAAATTTCTTCATTATCATAACTTAAATATCTGTACCTTAATTGGCATTAATCTTGATTCTCAAGTACCTTAAGAAATGTATCATTTACATAAATTTATGATTATTATTAAAATTCATCATCTGCATTGCTATTAACGCAGACATATTTTCATTTTATTGTTTTTATAATTTCAAAAAGTGTGCGTCCTATCAAGTAAAGGTTTAAAGCAAATTTTTAAATATCATGTAGGCGAACAACTTTGCCAATTAACATTTTATTGTAGCTTGCGTCATTTTTAAATGTATTTTATATTCTAATGTTATTTTTCTATTCAAGTAAAAATTAAAAATCCTGTGAAAAATCTATTTACAACAAATATATTAAACTTGTTTTGATGAATAACCTCTTAAAACATTTATTTTTTCGCACTTCGTGCCTGCGAACAACTTCTCTCTATTTATTTTTTTTTGTATTTTGTGCTTTTTTTACAAAAATTTAAATCTTTTTAATGTTATTTTTTACAATTAGAACCAAAGATACGCATTTCTTTAAAAAAATATTATATTAAATTTGTAGATGTATTTTCGGTCAAGAACTTCTGCCTATTTATTTTTTTCGTATTTTTTGGCGTTTTTCGAAACATTTTATTTTTCAGATTTCGAATATTATTTTTTACTATTAAAGAAAATACTAAGCTTTCTGTAAAAAATGATTAAAAGCAAATTTGCAGACATTTTTCAGATCAAGATAGCAAAATGATATATTTTGCATACTTTGACCGCAAAATCAAAAATTTCAATTTTAATGACATTTACAAGATAAAAAAAAATTGTTTGATCAAAAGCTGGTTGTAACCAAGTTTTTTCATCTTTTTGAGATACACAATTTTGCTTCTTAACATTTTTTCATCGTATGTTTTGGTGGAAAATGGACATTTTTATTTCTTGAAACAAATTCTTGAAGGTTAAAACCAGCATAGTTTTTAAAAAATGGATAGTTAATGAACTCGTCCTTTATTTATATGCACTAATTACATGTGCCACAGTTCATTATTTGCAAATTATTGATCTATTGGGAAAGTAGTTTTTGCTATCTCTTTGAATATTTGAACAGTTTGAAAATTATGTCACTTTTTTAATTTTCATTAAATGTTTAAATATAATTAGGACTTGTAAGTCTATTTATCATCTGCCAGAATGATTGATACGATTCTATAACTATCTTAACATTTGTTGTTAATTTTGAAGATGCTTAAATTTGGTAATTTTAGTTTAATGAATCTGCTTAACGAGATTGACCTTCATTTTGGGACCCTAAAAATTGTATCCTAGGCTGATTCGGTTCAGCAAATCCTTTAAAATTCAGCTGGGTAATAACTATTTCAGTAACAAAACAAACGGAAATACATACAGACATACATAAACACAAACAAATTGACATATAGACAGATTAAAAATAACTAGAACTTGTAAAACTTCAATTAAATGTCCTAGGAAAAGCATTATCGCGCTTTAAATGCAGATTTAAGGTTGTGCAATTTTCCATACCGTAAACTGTTTACAGTAATGAAAAAATGATTAATATTTTATCAAGGAAAAAAGTGCCGCTTAGTAGTACATTTTCAGTTCTAAAACATTTTTTTTTCATAAATTTGCAAGCTATGTTTTAAAGTTTTTTTTCTGTTTGAGGTCAGCTGTTATGAAAACTTCATACACGATACTATATTCTATAAAATGGCTAAGTACAACATAGTTGCACGGGATACAAAAATTTACACACTGGTACTTTGCATAATTAACTTTTTTGCAACAGAAATATTACACATTTTTCTTTATATTATGCAGTTTAGATTGATTTTAGCTAATGAAAAACTACTCAATAAATATTAATTCCACTGAAAAAATGATAATAAACTAAAAAACCACTGAATACATGCCAATATTTTACATGAACTTTTTCCAATTTTAAGTACTAATTTATAATACGATTACTGCTCACCGAAGCAAATCAGTTCTCCGATTTCATTTCAAGACTTTTTGAAATTAATTAAATTATTATTTGTAATGAAATATGTAAACGTAAAATATGTACTATAATCGTGACCCATATTTTTCGAATCAGAAGGTACTAAATGAAGATTTTACCTAATTTTAGCAAATAAAAATTATTTCTTATTACAAAAAAATAATGTTTGTTCTATAAAGTAATTTCTCGACATATTAAAAGCTGAAACAAAGAAACGCTTTTCCTAGCCTAAATGTCAAGCTATTTTCCATAATTCTTGATTTATCGCCACCGACAATATAAATATATTTTTTTACCCATGTGCACTATTTGTATAAAAAAATACTTTGATTTCCACAACAAGCACTGTCCAAATTTCCTTTAAAATATTTTAGGCTTGTATTTTTAAGGGTAAAATACTGACGCTTATGTGATTATACCTCAAAACTCACGATTACTGGGACGGACCTTACTGTTCTCCCTACTTAGTTTTTTTTCCTCAAATCGGTTAACATTAACGGCATTAGCAGTTTTATTTTTATTCGATAAGTAACAAGTTTCTAAGTATCATTTAAATGGTTTCTAAATGTTTAAATGTTATTATTTGTTCAAGAAAATCTCTTTCCTGCAAATCTCGAAAAGTAACTCTTTTTTCGGATGAAATTATACAGAATTATAGATGATGAACTTTTATTTTCTGGAATTGAGGGGAAAATTAAAGAAAGTTAAGAGTATTACTTTTGCGTTTAGGAGATTCGCCAATTATAAAAACAATTACCATTCATTATTATTCATATTTCGACGTGTCCAAATGAGAAGGTGCCATCTCGGCAGAACCAAATAAAAAAGTTCCCTACTTTAGAGGGCGTTCGTATTCCCAATACTATTTATATGGGATCCTTAAGCTTCTATGTTTCGCCATCCGAGATGGCAACTTTTCATTTCGTTCTACAGAGATGGAACCTTGTCATTTGGACACGACAATGTGTGTAAAGAAAAACAAAGGCATCACTAAAATTATTCCCATACAATTTTTTAGTGCACTACACCTCATAGTGTAAACATCTGGTACTTTTACATCATATTAAGTAGGTAATGCGCTTTTTTCTTTAAACGCAAAACAGCTCCTATCTTCAATAGGTGCCGAGTTATGGTCCTTTAAATAATTCGGATTAAAAAAAAGTAATTCCCAAAAAAATGCAAAAATCTAGCCTCAATAAGTCATAAGTTATTTCCTCCCAAAGTTGACCACTTTTGACCTTTTTTCAGGGCAAATATCTCGTTTTCCGTTTTTTGCAGAATGATTCGCTTCTCAGTGAAGTTACGTATGGGTCCTGTATGGGTCCAATTTTTTAATTAATATTTCATGCACTAATAGCTCTGTTGTCTAATAGTTTCAGGGGCGTAGGCAGAAATAAATTTCGAGTTAGAGGTTGCAAAATAATTGAAAACTAACACAGAATTCAGAAATATCGAAATTCAATATAACATGTTTCCTATAGTTTAATGGTTCCCATGATACTATAGTTCCGCAGTTTCTAAAGTGAAGTAAATGAAAGTTATCGAAAAGTTAAACAACGCAATATCCAACATGAAAGTTTTAAGAAACGTAAGATTCAACAATATGAGCGCATTTCTGTAACAGCGACATTAAAATTAAAATTATTTCTCGAAAAAAAGATCCTACTCCATCTTCTCTCCATTGGGAAACGAACCAGATAAATTTAAAATTTTGAAAAACACTACGTACATGTAAGATTAAAAAGTAGAAAATAATATAAATAGAAGAAAAAGTTTTTAACAGCAGTTTTATAATCCCAATTAGTCTACATCTAAGAATGTTCAAAACTGTTTTTTTGGATGAACTCATTTCTTTACCATCCCGGAGGGAGAGTGTCCGCTCTTTTTAGTGGCTTTCCCAGTAGGACATCGGAAATTGTCATTCGAAATATTGTGTGTGTGTGTGTGTGTGTAGAGTGAAACCCTTCAATAGCTCGTAGGTAGGTCTAACAGTGGGTGCGCGGGATCTGCGGTTGCCACTCATACGAGCACTCAGGCTTGAACATACAAAAGCGGGGTGGGTTATAATGAGTTAGTTTTCGCCCACCGTGAGCCCCAAACTCGGCGGTATAGAAGAGTTTCACTGTATATGTTTCTTTTAAAATTGAAAAAATATTTGTAAATATATATAAGATAATAATTATGATTATACTAAAAATATTAAAATATTACACGGTGGATTAGTTCTATTGGGAAAACTGCTAAAACTAAGCACTTGACACTATTCCTCCGAGGTCGTATTTTTAGCCTTCAAATTTTTCGAAATTTCCTCTAGTTTAATTTTAGTGTTAAAAATTTTGCTCTGAAATGCAATGGCGCGGTTTAGTCTACGCAAACACGATTTTTGTAACTGTTTCAAAAACATTTTCGGGAGGAATAGATATAATTTCTATAAAACATGTAATTTTAATCAGGACCCCTTAGACCCGTTTTAGCAAAAAAAATCTGCCCGCTTTGTGGGCACATGCTCATGGCGCGCGGCTCGCATCCTTCGTAAGTTTGAGCCCGCCCAAGGCTCGCGATGGTTGATCGGATATTCGTTCTTCGCATTTGGAATGCTTGAATTACACTTTATCAAAATGACTTCTATTAAATGGGAGTATTATTATGCGTCTTCAAATTATGAATTATCTACAAAATTAAGTACAGTCGAAGATTAAATTTCTCAAAGCTCTGTAGGCTTTGAGGTACACATTCTCATCATGACAATCGTGCTGAGCGCTCGATTTTCGACAGATATTTGTAAACAGGTTTTGTTCAATCTTTTTTCTCGTAACTTTCGTCCTTTTTCCACACATTTATATTTTATTTTTTTTAGTTTCAATGTTATTTTTCATGAATAAAACAAAAGTACGCGTGCCATCAACAAGTGATTCTTAACGAAATTGCAAATCTTTTTTGGGATATCAATTTTTTATGATTTATCTTTTTTGTGTCGTACATAGTTTGACCAAAAAATGGAATTTTTGATTTTCCATTATTTTTTGTGCAATCGAAATTTGAATTTTCGATTTCTCAAGAAAATCTAAGATTTTTTAATGATAATCTTGTAGGGATTTCAAAAAGAAATGTTTTTCTTTTCTCGACTTTTTTTAATATCATGCGTTTTTTGGCTTGAAATTTTGATTTTCGGTTAATTAAAATTTTTTGTAAAATGCTATAACTCTGAGAATTTTTATTTATCGGAAAAAGTCATGAGAATAATTTTTTTGTTCTTTTTAATAATAAAAATATCCGTACATAGAACTTTCAAATTCAGAAAAAAGTGGTGTCAAAAATTTTCAAAATGCGCTCGTTTTTGAATTTTCATCAAAAATGGCTGGTGAACGAACTCGCCCTTTCTTTTAGGACCTGAAAAAGGGTGCTAAAGATGGATTTGATCCGTTCATTTTTTTTAGAGTTATCGTGTTTACGGACGAACGGCCGGACGGACAGACAGACAGACAGATAGACGCCATCGTAAGAACTTGATTTTCGGATTCAGGGGGTCTCGAAACTTGAAGATCCGTTGAAAAATTGTAATGTCAAATTTCCGACAATTCTAATACTTTTTCAAACATAAATAATCAGAATGTAAAAAAGCGCAGTACCTATATAATACGACGAAAATACCTTTTTCGCACGATATGTCTGGATTATTATGACTTTACACAAAAGCGGGATCGCTGTATTTAGAAATTACAAAAACTCACCTGTTTCAATTTTGGTGAAATTTAGTTTCTTTATAGACAAATTTAATGATAACTTCATTGTTTTTTTACATGTGTTCACAATTAATATTTTCTCTAAAACCATACCATCTGGAAATAATACATTGACATATGGGCAATTCCACAGAACTTTTAGATTTTCAATTTCGCGCCGTTTTCACGTTTTTGTCTCATATACATATATATCAATACTTTAACTACCATATGAACATTTTGAGTAGCAGGTATGACAAAAAAAAATGTTTTCCATGGGTTTTTTAAACTTTGTGATCTATCTGTGAAGTCAGAAAGTCATTAGAAAATGACAATTTTTAAAATAGTCTTGTGACTCGGTTTTTAAAGATCCTCAAATTATTATAGGAGCGCTGTCAAATATTTTGATGCATCAATAATTGGAAAAATATGAGGTATATATGTAAAATGAACCTACAAATCTCACATATGTGCTATTGTTCTACAAATAGTAACATGAACATGAAAACATATGACCAGCTTTCATTAATTATTCAATTTTGTACTACAGTGAAACTCTTTAATAGGCCTCCCTTCTATAGTCCTTCCGAGAATTGACGATTTGCCACAGTTAGGTATAACAGGAGCTCAGGCGAGCACTGAAGCGTGAAGAAACAAACGCGTAGCGGTCTATAATGAGTTAGTTTCCACCCACCATCATCCCCCAAATCGGCGCTATAGAAGAGTTTCATTGTATTTTGTTGTACGAAATTTACGTCGTGAAATTTTCTTTATTTCTCATCTTTCAAGTTCGTTTCTCTTATGAAGAGGAATTAATCGCGACCACCCATCTTATTGTGCCTCTTATTTTCAGTTAGTTAGAACAGCTTAAGAATTGCGTCCAAAAATGTGATCGATATGACGATTTCAGTTTTACATGAAGCACATTCAAAATAAACATTGTATAACCGATATCGCAACTGTAAACTAAACTGTCTAGATTAACTTTCATGACAAAAATAAGGCATTATTCTTACGTTAAAAGAAATTGATATTATAAGCAAATGAATTTTTATTCTGCACGGAAAAAAGTACACTGTAAGATGTATAATTTCGCACTAATTTCACACAGTAAAGCTGAGGTTTAAAGCGTACAATCCACGCCGTTAAGTAAAAATCGATCACGCATGCAGTTTTTTTAGGGCTTGATGGTGTGAATCTGTGTACCAAATATGAGAAATGGGATGTAAAAAAAATGTAAGTTGCAAATTTAAATCTAATTGAAGTAAAATAAAAGTTCCGAAAAAAATCTCATCATTTGTTGCAGGCTTTTTTTATTTAAAAAATTTTGGAATATATATATATATGTGTGTGTGTGTGTTTGTCTTGTGTGTGTGTGCGCGCAGGGTGCTCCCCGAGAACAGTAGTTAATCTTGTG
>NC_046658.1:48547520-48550611 GCF_010883055.1 Belonocnema kinseyi | reverse complement strand
TTGCACTCATGAAGAGAGTAAGATGATTAAATGCTTTCTTAACTATATCCTCGTTGAGGCGTCCAAATTTCCTAATGGACCTGGTAACGTTAGTTCAGAAACTTTTTCACCGGGTATACGTAATTGTTTCACTGTCCTTCGTCAAGTCGGATTACCGTGTTTGGGAAGGGGGTCGATCGCACGTGGGATTTGAGCATCCCTACTACTTTCGAAGATGGACATTTTCGCATGTGTATACAAAGAATTATATGCAGAGTAAGTATATAGTGGAACCACTATAAAAGCCTAGAAAATACGTTTGAAAGTCGCAGTTCTCACCTGACCGCCTTAATATCGTAATGGAAGAGATAACTTTCAAGGTAGTGCGAAAAGAAATTGATTTTGAGAAACAATTGAACAAAGGGAAGAGATGAATAAATAAACATACTTCCGCGATAGAAAATTATGTGCCCCACAGAATGTAATTCACCGAAGAATTCAAAATAAGATTTTATTCTTGCAAGCAAAATATTTTCCTAGATCACATTTTTTATAAAAAGTACGGAATATTTTTATGGAAAATCAGCGATTAAAAAACCAATATGTATAAAAAAGTGAGATGGATGTTTCGTGGATGAAGTTATCCGTTATTTTCAAACAGTGATGTGTGAAATATAAGAATTGGTACATTTTGACGAATTTACGAAGACTAGTGAAATATTTTTTGATCACAGTGAATATTGTTTATGGAATCAGCATAGATAAGGGATAAAAAATTATTGAATTTCGATACCACTGAGTGAGGCGTGCTTCTCACAATTTAAATCTGAAATCGATATCAGAGAGTACTGCTGCATTCGCGTAATTAAAATCCGAGCGACGAACTTGAATTACGCGCCTGGGTGCTTCCATATAGCGCATTTCCTCTTTTAATCACGTTTAGGATATCGATATTCCACATTATTATTGCAGTCCTTAAAACAATGCCTATAATGCTTGCTCTTTTACACCTCTTTCTGTAAATCAAAAGCATATCACTCATAATTAAAAATAAAAAAATAAAATATAAATTTTAATTAATTTTTTTAATTTAAAAGTCAGTCTATTATTTATAATACGGATCAAATTTTTGCAACTACTCATGAAAATCGGATGAAGCATGCCCAAGATGAAAAGCGATCACTCGACCGGCAGTCGAGCTGTTAACGCATGGGCAATCAGAAAGCTCGATTGGCGCTCGACCAAACGTTTTCCGCCTTGGATAAGCTGGTAATTTCTTATGATAATTTGAGAACCACTAAATATTTTATTATATTCTTGGTCCCACTTTTAAAGAGAAAATTTCAGGCTTGAAGATATTAAAGTTTCCTTTTTTTCTATCACTACTCTAAATTTTGCAGAGAATGGAAGTTGAGAATATAAACTCGGACAAAAAAGGAAAATACAATCTTATGCAGATACATATAGGGTTGAGATTGTTGTGTTTGATTAAGTAGGAACCTAATAACAAATTGATTTTTAAAGATAATTAAGTAGACCGTAAATGCAGTTAAGAAAAAAAGTTTTAATGAATTGTGGATTTCTCTCTATTTATAGATTTTTAATATACTGACCATTATGGTGACTATCACCCACTGGACAACAGCTGGTGTGATTTCTTTGGAAAGTGACGCGCTGCATAATCATCATCATGCGTCGGTAGCAAGTTCATTTCTGCATTTTCATGGTCCGGTCGAAGGCCCTGCATACGAAGTGAAAGTCCCATACTTTCCTCCCTATACTGAATACAATCATCTGCACGGACAAGAGGACCATGATAGCTCTAATCACCATGAACATCACGATCATTATTCACTTGACTATGTTGCGCATCCAAAGTATCAATTTTCCTATGGCGTTAAAGATCTCCACACGGGTGACTTTCATGGCCAAAAGGAATCTAGGGATGGTGAGTTTTTTATTTTTTCTCATTAGAGAGATGATTCATATCACTCTTAACTATGACCAATGTTGAAATTACCAGACTCTTGATATATTTCCTTACTTTTTAACAGATAATTAATTTTACTTTGAATTTTAATGGATCAGAGATTTGAAAAAAGTGTACAGACATATTAATAGATATTTCTTCTTTCATAAATTTTTGTAAGTAAGCAAGAGTATGTTCCATACAAGAATTTTTTTAAAAAATTGATTAAAGATTGTCAATTTAAGAGTATTCCACAAAGTATCCGTCCTTAGTTTTCTACTATATTTTCTCCTTAGAATTAATTTAATTTTGATATTCAGCATCCAATTATTGGGAATATTTTACACATAAAAAAAAGTTTGGTAATTTAGCTGTCTTTCTTAAAGAAATAAAATGCTACCATTTATGTATTTTTCGAGGTTTATTAATTTTTTTGATAGATGTGTTCAAAGAGTAGGAACTATGCTATTTCAGAAAAGTAGAATTGGCCCCCAAAAGGGGCTCACATAAAAACGACATGATAAACCATCACAAAAAAACGCCGATAATAGGAAGTATGCTCTTGCTTCCGTGTGTAATATCGCAGCGACTAATTATTCAATTATTTTCAAAATTAGTGAAATTCATCTTTTTGATCAGACTGGACAAAAGCATAAAAAGATGCATATTCTTTTACCACAAAAATATATTAATCCTTCGTCGGGCATCTATTTTCGTACGCACACGTTCGGGCATCTATGAAGATATCGTGATTAGAATTATTTAAACTATTTAGAGGCGTGAGAAAATTAAAAAAAAATTAGCAAATAATTTTTAGGTTTCTTTCTGACATTCCAATAGTTTTAGATTGAAAATATTTCAACAATTAACAAATAAAGAAGCTTAAAGAAAAACCAACATGCAATTTCGACGGTTAATTGTTATTAAGAAAAAATATTTCTGGGGTTAACTCTTCATAATATAGTCTCTCGAAATCCAATTTTTTTCTTAAAATGTCAATATTTTTTTACTTTATCTTTTCACTTGAAATCCACTCGCAATATTTTCAATGAGGATCAAAATTAAGGGATTCGTGGCGGTTTTTCTTTAAATACTAAAAGTCGATTTTCTTAAAAGACTTACAATTATATGCAATTTATATAT
>NC_046658.1:48541665-48547420 GCF_010883055.1 Belonocnema kinseyi | reverse complement strand
CTTGTGAGTTTTATGCAGCCTATGTAACTTTGATGGCCAGTAGAATTTCTTTTTCATTAAAATACAATTTTCTAATTTTCCTCACAAACCATGCTAGTTACAAAAATTTATTTAGACAAAAAATTGCGCGTCTATAAAAGTACTAAGCAATATAACGTGAGCTTTTTTACGATACCTTGTATCGTTTGTGATAAAATTTCCAAATTTGCATCTTCAGAAAGGCAATTCTCCCAATCTAAAAAATGAAATAGCCCGCATGAAACTAATAAGATATCTTCCTTAATCCTTATATAAGCACGAACTTTAAACGAAAATCAGAGAGCGCATAAAATAGATAAGTCTTTTCAGAAAATCTTTTCAATACTTTTTAATAAAATCTTTAAAAAAATGAAAAAAATGTTTTTTGGAAAAGTCTCACATTTTTTATTCTGTCTAATATGTGTGAAAAGTTTTCGCTTCTATGGGAAGCTCATCCTATCAGATTTATGCAGTAAATGCCATTTTTATTAGTTTGCTATAGTTTTTTCTCCTAAAAATATAATTTTGAGAATTTTTCTCGTAAATGATGTAAGATATCACAAAAGAGTGATGTGTGTTTTATAGAAAATCTTTATTTTGAAAATTTTTGACTCATTATTTTTGCATAACTGTCTTTCTTTGCGAGAAAATTTAGAAAATTGTATTTTATGAAAAAAATTCTTCTGACTATAAAATTGATTTAGCTCGCGTAAGAGTGATAAATGTATTCTTTATCGCGAGAAATTTTTTTGTATTCTATTATCACTTCGCCGCTAAATGTTTGTGATTGTAATGATTGCAAATCCTTTACCCCTTTATTCCTGCTTATTAATATAAAAAGATACTGATCATAGAAAACAATTTCTAAGAATATAAAACACAAGTGGCAGATTCTGTCGTTTGTGAGTTGCTTTCTTTCTGCTGAAAATTCCAAAACTTTTCATTTAAACTTGTACATGTTAAAAACGTAAAGTGGTTATTTCTAATACCTTTAAGTTTCATAAAAGTACAATCACTATTTGCCGGAATATCGCGAATTAAAAAAAAGTCGAACCAAAAATTAAATATGGTCTAGATCCCATAATTTATAAAATTTTTAAACATTCTCAGGACCCAACATGTCTCTTTTATAGCACTTTGTAATTTTTGTTTTTCTTTCTTATTTCTAGGAGACAGCGTTCACGGCGAATACAGCGTGAAAGAGCCAGGCGGCACCATTCGCGTCGTGAGTTACCATTCAGATAAAGATGGATTTCACGCAGCAGTACACACTTCTGGAAAAAATGATCACTCTGGCGGCACATATGGTGGTCAAGGTCAAACTCATTACTATCATAATCACGCCCCAGAATAACATCACGAACATGGTGGTTTACAAGATTACGCTACATACTCCACTTCCGAAGGATATTCATAACAAGAAAGGAGATTCCCAAGAAAAATTTGATGGAAGCCTAGAAAAATTTCTCTTGTACCTGGAAGTTTTTATTTGCTGTTAAATTGTTAGAAATATCGGCCCGAATTTTGAATTAGACTTTAGTTCATTCAGTGAGATGTATTTTCAAGCAAACATATTTCAATTTCTGTTATGTATATATTTAGGTGTCTTACTTTCCAAAGCCACTTTGTTAGCATCGCCTGTTAAGTTTTAAAAATAGTCATAAGTATGAATCTCTTTATTGTAAATATATAACTAATAAAATTTTAGGTAAATTATGTACTTTATAACTCTCAAGTTAAAAAATAAATTTTAATCTAATAGAACGAATTTAAAAACAAAGAGTTCAATTTTTCACCCGAGAAGATGGATTAAAAAAAATTATGTTGTCAACAAAATAGTTTAATCTTGTAGTAAACAATTTATTTTTACTCAAGAAATATAAATTTTTAATCATATGCTTGACTTTTATAGGTACGAAGATCAATTTTTCATCAAATAGTTGAATTTTCAACATATAAAGATAAATTCTCTAAAAAGAATATATCAGTTCATATTTTAATAAATAAAGACAGGATTTCTACTAAAGGACATGAATTTTCAAATAAAGAATACGAGCTGTTCAACAGAGAATAATAATTTTTGATCTAAGAAAGCGAATTGTCAACTAAATACATTACTTTTTAAGCAAATCGTAGAATGTTTTACTAAGTAAGATAAATGTTTAACAAAAAATATATAATTTAATTATGCAGTTCACTTCCAAGGTAAAACACAATTTTTTTTAAATAATAGCATTATTTTCGGTCGAAAAATGTAAATTTGAAACAAAAAAGTTAAGTTTTAACCAAAGGGTTGCCTTTTTTAACTAAAAATGTGAAAATATTCAAACCAAGGAAATCAGTTTTCTACCCGAAGCACCAGTTTTTAATTTAAAAAGAACAATTTTTAACATAAAACGGGTGGATGACATTTTTACTTAAAAAAAAAAAATAAATTCTCACCTAAAATTGAATTTTTCACAAAGTACTTAAAATTTTATCCAAGGAGTTGAACCTTTAAAAAAAGGGAGGTTTACAAAATGGTTCAGTTTCACCTAAGCAGTTAAACATTCAAATGAAAAAGATCAATTTTCGAGTTAAAATGCTTAATTTTCATAAAATACCAAATTTTTAACTTAAGAAATACATTTTAAACTAAAATTATGAATCCTATAAATAACAATTATTTTTGAAAAGTGTTACCTTGAACCAAGTATTTCAATTTTTGGCCAAAAAACATTAATTTTCAACAAATAATGCAATAGAAGATATTTTAAATAGGAAAGATTTTATTTTTCATTTAAAAATATTTAAAACAAAATAAAAGAACAAAATTCTTTTCTTTTTTGGCAAAAAATAACAATTTTAAACTGAAAGTTTCATTATTCTATTGTTAGTTAAAAATCGATCATTTTTATTTGAAAATGTAATAATTTGTTTAAGAATATATTGCATTAGATTTGCTTTAATTCTAATGTGTCCCCTTAGGATGTACATGACCTTCGAAATACATAAATTTCGATATCTATATAGATCCGTACTTGTATTTTCATAATAGCTCAATCTTGAACGCACTGCCAAACGAATGACACAGCGCAGCGATCGAAAGCGAGAGAACAACCCCTTATAAATAAACAGTGGAACCCTTGGATAGCCCTCCCTTCTATAGCCCTTCCGAGAATTGACGTTGCGCCGCAGGTAGGTGTAACAGGTGCTGTGTAGGATGCACGGGTTTTGCAGTTGTCACTCTGGTGAGCACTCAGGCGTGGACAAACAAGAGCGGAGCGGGCTATAATGTGTTAGTTTCCACTGACCATCAGTCCCACAATCGGCGCTATTGAAAAGTTTCATTGTACTTATACTAGTATGAGTGCATAACTATTGCTTGCAAATATTTAAGTTTATAGTCTGAGTGACTTCCGTTTCCTTCTTGTTTCACTTACCTTTTTTCTTCATTTTTCTATTTTTTCACATGATTCCTTTCATTTTTTCTCATTTGCTCCTCTAATGCGTTCTCCTTCTCCAAATACTTTTTAACCTTTTTTTTTTATCCGTTGTATTTACTTCTGTACCCCTACAGCTTTTTTTATTTTCTCTTATATAAGATCTATGATATCCATTTGTTTGCAACATATAATTTAAAAAAAGGATTGAAAACTCGCTGCAGGGTTTCACTGGTACCAACTGCCATCCAAAAATGAAACCTGGCACGACGAAATCAAAACGAAATACCGGTAAACTCTGGTGTTTCTTGTGTCAGTGATATAGTAGGAGTAGACTGGAGTCAAGAGTTTGATCACGAATATATTTCATTTCTCTAAGTCTTGGAGAACAATGTCATGCCGCGAATGTGCAACATTGCTGTCACACAACTTCTTCCATCTCGACGCCATTCAGTGAGTTGAGCGTTGTCTTTACGTTCACGAAAAGTACTATAACTGCCCCTTTTTCCATTTAATTATTTTATTTACCAAGTGATCCAGAAAATATTCGTTGTTTATCGACGGCTTTGTCTTTTTTCTTCAACTTATTTTGTGAAACTCACCTATTAAACAGATACATATACTTTATAAAATGTTAGCATTAGCGTCTCTCCACTATAATCTTGAACCTCTTCCCAGTTGCCTTTCTTCAGTATGGGTACCACTAATCCTTCTTTCAATAACTCTGGCTATCCCTCTCCTCTCCATACTTTATTGCACATTATCGATGCCCATTCCTTTAGTTCTGTGCTTCCATATATCCGCACTTCATTCTGAGTCTCATATATGCCAGGCACCTTGCCATATTTTATTATTTTTATTACAATAATAATTTCTTCCCTTGTTATGTCCTTTTATCCATCTCTTTCCCTATAATCCTTTTCTTCTTGTATCATTTTACTCTTTACCCGTCCTAGCAAACCCATAAAATATGTTTTCCCTTCTATCATCTCAATATCAGGGCTTACTCTTTTCCTTCTTTTTCTTTCTCTAATTACAACCTTCTAAACCCTTTATTACGTCATGGCTTTCCTTTTCTTTATTAGGAAACTCACTATAGATCTTCTTCCACCTCCTATATTCTTCTTTTTTTATTTTCTCTATTTTCTTGAATTCTTTCTAACTGCGTTCTTTTTCTTTTAATCTTTCTTGACTAACCACTTCTACCCTTTCTTTACTAACATCTTTTTTGCTTGCGCAATCCAATATTTTTTATTTCTTTTATAATTATTATCATCTCCTTGCTTAAGTTTTTCTGTCTGTAAAGGAAATAGTTTTACGCTGCACATTTGTGAGGTTTTAGAATTTTAATTTATTCTATTTTCTAAATTATTATTTCACATATGTTTAAAAAACACATTGCAAACTATTTAGAAGACTTTAAGAAAATGATGAAAATAAGTAGCCTCGAGTTAGTGAACAGAATTGAAAATACAAGGAGAAGGTACCGATGGTTCGAAAATATCTGATGAAATCTTAGGGTCGAAGCTACATTGAAAAGCAATTCGAAGTACAAAAGTGGGAGGATTGACAAATTAGAATTCTATATCAGTTGAGGGGGTTGACAGGCGACTCCCTCTGCACAGGACAGGCGAAGTTGTAGCTACTGGGGTTTGCCGCTAATAAACTTTTCGTAAAAGGCCAACGTTGAGTTTCGATAGTCACATCGTAAAGGGCTTAAGGTAATTGGCATCGTCTGAAAATTTCCTCAGTGAAAGGAAAACGAATACTTAAACCTAAGCTGATGTTGAAGCTTACATTAAATTCGCAAGTAAAAGTGAATTTTGTTCTAAGAAAATTGAATTCTGATATAATGGAATGCAATATTCACAATCTGAGTAATTTCGATTTTTTTTACATAATCATTATTCTTTTTATTAAGTATTTATCTATTTTCGGATCCAAAACTCTAGTTTCTTGAATTTCTCGCTTTCTTCATCTTCAGTTGTAACATAATCAATTGCCGATCCTTTTTCTCCTTCTGCCTTATTCCCCTTTATATTTCTGCTTAAGGGCATGTTACACCATTAAGCCATTTCCCTTTCGGGGTAGGCGTGACTCACTCGGCAGGGGAAAGGAGTAGTGCGTGGATGGGATAGAGATTTTTCAGCTTGATCCAGAATTCTCGTGCTATTTAAGTAAATAACACGTTGGTTCCGCAACACTGCTCCGAACCAGGTTGCTGATCAATCTCTCTAGCAATCACCCCAAGCAAAGAACCTCACGAAGCCGTTATGTAAGGTTCCCCACTTGGGTCCATTAATAGCCAAGGTCTT
>NC_046658.1:48536065-48541565 GCF_010883055.1 Belonocnema kinseyi | reverse complement strand
TGTTTAACCATTAATAAACATTAGCTTTTATGTATTTCTTCAAGATATAAAAACGTGTCTCCAAGACATACATTGAAGTCTGGCTCTGTCTCAAAATTGAGATATGCTCAAGTCGACCTTTTTGACTTCAGCATGTCTTGATTGGGGGCAATTCAGGTTGACCTCAAGTCGATGCATTTTTATTCAGGTCAGGGGGCATTGGTACCCTCTATACTATTTATATGGGATTCTTAAGCTTTCATGTTTCACCACCCGAGATGGCACTTTGTCATTTGAATACGTCGATATGTTTTATATCATTCCCAAGCTTACAAAATATATGATTTGATAAAAGAGTTTGCACTTAATTTAGTCTGCTTACTGACATAATCTTAAGTGCATTATACCCTCGGAAATTATTTCCACGCCTATTTTCTAAGTTTCTGCTAAGGTTTCTTAATTTTTTTATAATGTCAGTATCTATTTTTCCCTCGGAATTACAAAAAGAGTAATAAAATTCTGCGTTTAATAAGCCAAGTTGAGGATAAAATTTTAATTTAATGAAAAAACGCTAAACTTCGATGTTTTTGAAAAACTAGATTAACAATTAAAATATTTAGCAGCTTTAAAATTCTTTGGCTATTTTCAATGTAAATCTCTAGTGTCTTGCTGGGTTGATAATATATTTTTATAATTTTTTCTTTAGATTATACTCTTCTGTCGAAATTATTGTAAGAAAGTGACAAGATTTCAAATAAAAATAGTATTCACCAATTATTAAACAAGAAACAATGTTCATATCAATACTACCTAATTGCATTATATATTTTCTAAGGAAGAATTATCCTTACGATTTAAAAAATTTCAATGGAAACTTGCTCTGAAAAAACCCAAAATCTCAAATTTTTCAAATTATTTCCAAAGTTATTACAATATTCTTGAAACTTTGAAGTTTGAAGTTTCATTTCAATATCTTTCTACCTAACTAAAAATTTTTTCTTTGTTGTATTAGACGCAAAATTCTATTATTTTCGCATTATAATAAAGATACAAGTCAAAAGAAGTTGGAAATATTTCGAAAAATAATACGTTATTTATTCCTCCTAAAAACTTAGCTAAATGAAGTTAGCCTAATTCTTAACGGGAACGAAAAGAGAGGCTATTCTTCGCAGAACTTATCGATATAAGAAACGTGAGCATAACCTTAGATTTATCAAACATTGCTGATATTTTTTTAATTCAATAATTTTTTATTTGAAGTACCACTTTCCGGTAGGAAAACGTTCACGATAGCTTCAATCGTCTCAAAACTTGTGATCTTCGAAATCTAATGTATTTGAAATATAACAAACTATGAATAATTTTGTTTAAAAATATTAGTTTTTGGCGTAAAACTTTAAAACAAACTGAATGGTTCAAAACTTTTGACTTTCTGAAATCGACTGATTTTATATTACGAATTTTGATTTTTGGTCAGAAAAGCGCTAAAAAAAGGGGAAATAGTATCAAAATTAATTCTTCAAACATATTAATTTTTCATGAGAAATGCCCATTTCCAGTGTAAAAGGCTGATATAACCAACAAATTTTTGAAAATTGATTTTCATATTTTTTACATTACACTTTACATTACACTTCTACGTGTTTACTAAATTTCATTATTTAGGCGATGTAGATATTTTTTTAAATAGTATAGTTTTTTATTATCAACAGATTTTACACCAAAAACACTAACATGGTTTAACGAAAAATTACTATTTTCGTTGCTTGTTTGAAATAACCGAATTTTGAAAAACGGTAACATAAGCTAAAATTACACACATATTGTCAATCTTTTTTCATATTTAATAATAAACATGTTTATTTTTAACTATCACGCCTTGTTGTAAGAATATAAAGTGCCTTAAAATGGATAAAAAAAAATATTAACCATTGACATCCCAGTTGACACAAGCGTTAAAGAACATCTTTAGAACGGCTTTAAAATGTCCTAAGTCAGTCCATATAACGTTCCATAAACATACAATGTTCCAGAGACGTTTAAAAGACGTATCTTTTAGAACATTGTTTGGACTGACTTGGGACAGTTTTTAGAACGTTCAAATGACGCCTTTTGACTTGTACGTCCAAGAAACTGTTTTAGGACGTTCCAATTGCGTTTTACAATGTTGTGCCCACTGGATATCCAATGACTTTTGTTTGAAAGGTAAACGTTCGGTAGTCAACGATGGGAAAACCGCAAAATGTAAATTGCTGAAAATTTTCTGTAGGCTTAAAATATGATAGTTTTTTATTAAAATTTCCATTCGTTTTTTTTTAAATGCTAATATAATATAAAATTGTTAAAAAATATAGAGTCTTGATCAATTTGATTAAAGTTTTGAGAAGTTTTAATTCTTCGAAATCGTATGATGTTTTATTAGACTTTTTTTAAAGATATTAAATATTAGAGAAAAGCACTTATATAAAACGTATTAAATGTTTTCAATACAAAATTAGATAATTTGACAAATTCATTTCAACCGTCCTCAAGAGTATTCAATAGCGCAAATGTTTCTCAATTCGCATAATGTTTTCTATGATTTTTTTATACAAATTGCCAATCTGGTTTTCAAAAACAACAACTCCGAGATTTTCAAGATATATTGCTACACCACTCTTTATAGGAAAAAATATTCATTCGCCATGCTTTTAAAAAAAGGGAACTGATGTTGCTTTTGGTATTCTCTCTCCTGAATAGCATGTTTTATTTTACTTTACATTTGATACCCAAACTGATTACATTTGTACATGCAAACTATAAACTAACTGTTCTGTGAATGCTCAACAAATAGTCACGCATAGCAATTTGATTAATGGTGGCAACTTTACTTGAATAAGAGAGACTTCTCTGAAAGTGGGTTAAGACAAAGTTTTTGAGATAATTGTACGATGGTAGATTGCTTAAATTTCATTATGAAAAACTATTCTTGTTACATCGAGCTTGCGTACTAGGATTTCATTTATTACTAAAGTTCTCGAATTTTATTTATTAAATAACTATAAATATAATTTCTTCGCAATTTAATAAATTCAAAGCTTCTAGGGTGGGATTTATCCCTAGAGTATGAAATTTTGGCTTGTAACATACTTTCTGTAACACAATAAGTATTCTATGGACTTATGAGTCATTAATTTATTCACTATTTAAAACTTATAGTGCATATCTAATTGATGAAATTCCCTTTCTCCAAATTTTGGTTCGTTATTGCATTTGGTTTACTTCTTTACCTCGCATACTTGTTCCTCCAATGAAAATTGCATTCACAAGTTAATTCACGTTGATTAAAGACTTCACCTAAGTGTAATTAGAGAAAATCATCTACAGTGATTGCGATTATTATGTACCTGATATTAACAGGCTAAGAAAGAAGCAATCATCGAAGACTGCTTTCGACTGGGAAGTTTGATTGCCTCGATTAAAAACTCTATTAAAATTCCTGTGTCTTTAAACTTTACAAACTTCTATTAATACAACAGACTGTGTATTGATCTTATTTCTATAGGGGCCGTTCAAAAAATACGTTACACTATTTTGACAATCTTTTACACCTCTTCCCTTCTTCTTCGCAGATCATCACACAAAGCTTGACCCACTAGCATATTCATAATTCAACGTTTTTCTTTCCTTGACTTTTTTTCATATCGTGCTTTGTGTGGCCTAAAATTTTTATTTTCGTTTGATTTCTGGAATTTTGTAAATGCTATAACTCCGGTAATTGTTTCCCTTATAAAAAAGTCATGAGGCTAACGAACTTGAACTTCATTTGACGATAATAACAGAGTTTACCAAATACCAATCCAATCTGTCAATTTTTTTGAAAGTTATCGTGCAAACAAACTAAAAATCTGCAGACACACTAACGAACGAACAGGCAGACACATTGGTAAAAAGTTGTTTTTCGGATTTAGGGGATCTCAAAACGTGTACATTTTTAAAAAAAAGGAGGGGGTCAAATTTTACACAACTCTAATACATTCTCTGATGAGAATGTAAAAAATACATAATATTTGAGCAGAATTTCTAAGCCAAAATACATTTGAAACAGTGGAAATAGGGTCATTTTCCACGAACATAAACAAATAATAGGGCAATAAATTTTATTCAATAACACTTATGCCTATAGATACCATATTAAATTTAATATGAAATGCTTAAGATTTTAAATCAAAATATACTGCACTTTTAACAAAATAGCAATGGCCACAAGGAAAGGTAGAAGAGTGAAAAAGCAGGAGAGAGACATCATGCCGAGAAAAATAGAGGATATGTTTCTGGAATGTAGAAAGCTAGCAAAGACTGGATAGGAGTTTATCAGAGATTTGGCACAATGGGAGGTACAAGTAATGATGAAGACGTGGCAAGATTAAAAGAAATAGCAAAAAGTAAGGGTAGGGTTAACAAGAGTTACAAGTAGGAAGTTCGGAATGTAAAGAGGAAGAATAAAAAAGGAGAGGCATAATAGGAATGGCGATGTGAGGGGAGTCAGAAACGAACATATAATATGGAGGAACAAGAAAGTGATAAAAGAACATAAAAAAGGATTATACTTAGAAGAGGTGAAGATGGGAGGAGAAAAATGGAAGATAGTGGGGTTGTTTGTGAATGGTTATGTGCTAGAGAAATCACAGGATATGATAGAACTGATAGAAGAAAATAAAGAATAGGTTAGGCCCATATTGAAAAAAGATTTTAATGCCAGAACTGGAGATAAAGGAGGAAGGAAACGGAGAGAGAGGAAGGAGATTCAAATACAATTTACTAAATGCGAAAGAGAAGAAATTGTTAAGAAAACTTCTAGAAGATAGAATGGTTTCTCTTAAGGGCATGTGATACTTCGTCGTGTGGTCAATCGGGTACAGTTCCCCCGGCTTTTTTCCACAAGAATGAAAATTTTTAAAAACTGAATTCGGGGATGCTATAAAATATCATAACGGACGTTCGCGGACTCCTTTTCAAGGGATAATAACAAAAAAATGTATTGTCCTACATTCGAATGTTATGCATGTGCATTATTTTGAGGTTATGTCGTTTTTCATTTCTGCCTATCCGATAATTTGGAAATTACTTATGAAATAAACTTTTTTGATTGCCTGCAAACAAGGTTATTTTCGGGAGAATAATAACTATGTTTATTTGTAAGTCCACAGTTTTCAGCCAAAAATATTGTGTAGTTTGGAAGTAATGCTCGGGAGAATTGTAACACACATAACCTCGATTATCAAAAGTTTCTTGAAAAAAATACAAAAAAAGTGTTCGGGGACGTCCGTTAGCATGTTCGCTATCATTTCCCAGATTCTGAAGACAAAATAATTCTTATCCTAGGAAAAAAGCCGGGGGAACCAAAAACTGGTAAAATCGACAATTTTCTAAGTATCACATATAAGAGTAAAATTAACGCAATTGACATGAGATTCATGCGCATAATAAGCGGGAAATCCCTAATGGACAAAGTAAGTAACGAGATAATTCTAAAAGAATG
>NC_046658.1:48512237-48535965 GCF_010883055.1 Belonocnema kinseyi | reverse complement strand
AACTTATTTACGGATTGTTCTTTGTATTATACTTCTTTGATGATGATACCGAAAATGTTGTTTGTTTTTACGTATTTCGAACGGCTTAGGAGATCTTTCTAGAAAGTTACAATTTTTATTTTTTTGAAGAAAATTTTTAAGGGTTATACTCATTCAGAAGCATCGATTCTGATTTTTCAAAGTAAAAATAACTAATTTAATAATTACAAATTTTTTATTCATCAATTTTAATCTCATTTATAAGCCCAAAATGGTTCGATAATCTCAGCCAAGACAAGGCTCGACTTAAGACAACTAAACGCCGTTTTACCTGTCGTGGTCATAAAAGTAAGATGAAGGTCTATGTCTCGATATAGTTTTGAGGCGCAGCGAAGCATCGATGTCTTGGAGACAGACTCAAGACATAACCAAGTTGAAGCATTTTTACTCGGGGAAATAGGGAACCTTTTCATTTGACTCTGCCGAGATGGCACCTTGTCTCTTGGACACGTCGATATATAGTGATCTCGAGAATGTAGACAATGTTCTGTATTTGTAGCAATGCTGTTTTTTACTTTTACTGATAAAAATACAATATTTCCTTATTTTTCATGAAATTTGACGTTTTTTCCTAAATGTAAAATGGCAGCCATCTTCAAAGCCCAAAAGAAGGAAAAATTCTTGTTTGATGGTGGCTGTTGTCCTGAAAAGGTACTTAAATATTTCTCCTACATTGTGATTGTAGTTTGCATTATACACTGTATGGTATCTTCCCTGTATAAAATTACATATAACAATAGAGATCATGTCAAATAATTATTTGAAATATATGTATGAGGCTATTATATTCTCTCTTATTCGGCATCAATAAAAATTAACCAACTAATTTTCGTTAGTGAAAACTTCAGCTATTTATCAGATCATCTTTCACTAAAACTTAAGAGAAAAAGTTAAAAGCGGTGTCAGTATGGAATGAGATAACCAAAAATGACACAATTTTCAGGAAAGCAAAAAAATATCCTGTAAAATGAAAATCACTATTTAAAGATATACCATTAATCCAAACGAATTGCAACTCCGGGCGAATTGCTGCAATAACTTACTACGAAATATTCAAAAAGTTAATCATTAATTTTACGATGAAGCGCACATACTTTAGTGAACTTCAAAGGCATTACTATTGTATTTTCGCTAATTACTCAAAAAGTTGAGTATCAAAAATTGCCCTCGGCCTACTTTTCCTAAGTTTTTCCAACATAGCTTCATTAAGTTTGATTCGATCTAGACTGTGAATATTCCCTTGGGGAATTTTCGCGAAAATTATGTTGAATTTTCCCCAATTTTTGATGGGGAAAGTTACTAATAATATTGTGTAATAATAACTTAATTTTCGGAAATTTCCCTAGTCTTTAAAGTTTAAATAGAGAAAATTTCCAAAAATTTGTGGAATATTGCCTGAAAGTTTGTGAAAACGGATACTCAATATTTAGGTAAATCACCCCAGACTTTTCTGAAATTTTAAAGAAAAAGTGTTACATTTTACCCAAGATTCAATGAGGAAAATTTTCTATGTTTACAACTTCCGAAATTTATGCAGGTAGCATCCCCTATAATTTATGGAATAATAATACAAAATCAAATTCAGCTCGAAGGTAGCAATGGAGAAGCTTTGCTCTTAATGTCTATGTCGCTGCCCGAAGTACTTATGCTTTGTTACATGCCGACTGCTGTCTTAAACACTCGACGCATCATTTATGTTGCGAGAGAAGCGGCAAGTCGCGTCCTGGAGGATATTCTCTCAAACTAGCAGCTCAGAGCCGCGAGATTAGAATGAAGCTGGTAGCGAAATCAGAATTGAACTGTGCTGCATAGTATACTACTAGTATACTACTCTTAACTTATCAATCAAAAACTATTTTTCTTTTCAATTCCAACTACCTGAATGATTAGACTTTATTTACACATGTCATACCTTCCGGAGCAGTTTAAAAATTAGCATCTGTACAAATTCCGAATCTTATGACTTTCTGCGCGAATCTTTAACCTACATCTATATTTTTCTTAGATGTCGATTTTCTTAAAATTCCATACACAGGTATAATTGTTCATAAATGTTTCTAGAAATTTGTAATTTTCTGAAAAATACTATAAAAGAAAATTACGTTTTTTTGTAGATCTTGATCATTATTTTTATAGAAAGTTTATTTTTTATACAGGATTAATAATTTAACACTAGAAGGTCCAAAAAATCGCATACCTAGAAGGCCGAAGTGTGAAATTGTAACCCAGCCACATTTTCACAGTTTTAAGGAATTTCGCATAGATACTTAGTATCCAATCATAGGAAAAGTCATAAAACGTTGCCGCCCCAAAAAGACTTTTAAGGGGGCAGCAGCGTTTTGATTTTCAAAAAGGTCCAAATTGGACCCTCCGGTCCTTCTAGTGTTAATAATTATTTATTAAAAATATTTGAGATCATTTTAACTTTAATAATTCTTTTCTCCAACAAATTTGTAAGATTATTCAAAATATTGTGCTAGTTTATGGAATATTTAAGGGAAAAATATCTTCCGGAACATAAAGTAACACGTCAAGAATTTTTAGACAATTTAACTGATCTACGTTGAAAATTAAACATTATTTTTAAAAAATCTTCCTAAATTTGGTGGGAATCACTCAATTTCCCAAATTGTAGAAAATATTCCAAAACTTTCATATAGATTACACTAACTTCAGGGAAATTTCCCAAAAATTGTAGTTATAATCTAATTTCCTAAATCTTAGGTAATTTCCTCCAAATTTTTAGTGAATTATAAAGACTTTTACGAAAATTTCCCCAAATCTAGGGTAAAATGATTTTCCCTAACGAAAAAGTGGATTTTCTTTACTAAAAAGTAGGGATTATTCCACAAACTTTTGCAGTATAAAACAGAATATGGCATAGGAAGAAGCAGAGGACCAATGAAAAGATAGCTCTCCTTTGTGGCATGCACTCTATATTTTTTTGGTACAGACGTGGTGAATGTGAAGCGTTTTTTGCTGGTGGCGGATTTAGCCTAATGTCTCATTCGAATCACCGCAACCGAGCGCTTGTAAATGCACTAGAAACAATTGTCATTCGACAGGAGTTTCGTTTGGCTGATGTTTCTCCAATTTTGTGTCTCTTGCTAAAAACATCGGTATATATCTGACTTTTTCTGATCGCGCAGTAACGTGCATGGATCTATATCTGATATCTATAACATATATAATGTTGTACCGCATACCCTAGCATTAGTATTATTATAGGATGTCTAATGTCATATATGCAGGCATATGCAAGTTCTCTTTTGGCGCCGGAAAAAAAGAGTTTTTCACAGAAAACCCCAGGAATAAATTGTATCTTTCAATGAGATAAAAACTTTGCAGCACGTTTATCTAACGACAGATAAAATTTATCTGAAAAAAAGGTAAAGTTTATCTGACGTAAATATTTGTTTGACATATGTCAGATAGCTGCATTTATGTTCACAGACAAAATGTCCATCGAAAATTTAAAAATCCTCGCGGTATTCAATGTTAAATATTCTCACTTTATTTTACTAATTTTAAACCAAAAAATCACTCACATACACTTACTGAATACACAGTCTGCACCTTGATTAGTTTATACAAAAATAGTGTTTGTTTACAATTTTTTAAGTCTACATCAGGGTCGATAGAAAACTAAAGATTTGTTCAACAAAAGTAAGGGACTAAAGTTGGCTAAGTAAGAACACTAAGCCAACTTCAGTCCCTTACTTTTGTTGAATAAATTTTTAGTTTTCTAGCGATCCTGATGTTTCAAGAGTTAAAAATTGTATGTACAGTTGTTCATAGTACTCAGAAACTGGAACAATTTATTCCTATGACTTTTTTCTATAAAAAGAAAGTTATCAGAGTTAGAGCATTTTCAAAATCCAAAAAAACAAACTGAAATGAACATTTTAAGCCGAATAACGCATGATATGAAAAAAAGCCAAGAAATGAGAAACTTTGCTTTTTGAGAGCCCTACATTACTACGATAACAACTTTTTTAATTTGGTCGAAAAGTTTAACATTCCAAATTTGATCGTACCAAAAATAATGAAAAATTCAAGAATTCCATTTTTTAGTCAAACTGTGCAAGATACGAAAAAAATAAAAAGCTCAAATTGCGCGCCCTGGGAAAAACTAGAAATTTATAATGAATCACTTTTCGATATAAGCTACGAAAAAAAATAAGACAAAAATTGTTCATCCAAAAAAGAGATATAATTTCTGATAAGACACGTAGTTTTTGCTTTAGTCGTAAAAAATATAATTCAAAATAAAAATATTAAATTTGTTTGAGAAAACGACACAAGGTACGAACTTAAATTAGCAGACAAAAGTTGTTCGCCTAAAAGGATCTATAAATTTATTATTAATCATTTTTTGATTGGACGAGTAGATCTTCTTTTAATCGTAAAACATAAGATAAAAAATGCAAAAATGAACTTTTTGGAAAAAGCGCAGAAAAGACGAAAGAGGACATAGGCTCCTATATAGGAGGCGTAAAATGTTAGAAGGGTTTGGTGTGCTCGGCGATTTTCTTTTTTCGAAAAAATGGAGCAAAGAGTTAGCATTAAATGTTGTGTGAAAAATAGAATCCAGTGCTCTAAAACTCTTGAAATGTTGACAGTTGCATACGGTGAGTCTACTCTGAGTAAGAAAAATGTGTATAAGTGGTACAAGCTGTTCCAAGAAGGTCGAGATGATGTTGCAGACGAACCTCGCCCTGGACGTCCCAGCACGTCGGCAACAGATGATAACGTTCAAGCAGTGGAAGAAATGGTCTTGAAAAAGCGCCGAATTATCATCAGAGAAGTTTCTGAAGATGTATGCATATCGGTTGGCTCATGCCATGCTATCTTTTCGGACGTTTTGAGGATGACGTGTGTCAGCGAAATTTGTTACAAAACTGCTTAATGTTGATCAAAAGATCCATCCCATGACCATCGCTCAGGAGATGTTGAATGAAGTCAATAATGATCCTGATTTTCTCAAAAGGGTTATAACTGGAGATGAATCGTGGGTATATGGTTATGACGTCGAAACTAAAGCCCAATCGTCTCGGTGGAAGCATCCTGAATATCCAAGACCGAGAAAAGCACGTCAAGTTCGGTCAAATGTGAATGTTTTGCTCACTGTCTACTTTGATTACCGTGGCGTAGTGCATCAGGAATTCTTACCGCAAGGTCGTACGGTCAATAAGGAGTATTACCTTAAAGTTATGCGCCGTTTGTGAGAGGCGATACGCAAAAAACGTCCGGAACTTTGGAAAAACAATTCGTCGCTTTTGTATCACGATAATGCACCTGCTCATTCATCGTTGCTTGTGAAAGATTTTCTGAACAAAAAGCGCACCACAGTCATGCCTCAGCCTTCATATTTACCGGATTTAGCCCCTAGTGAATTTTTTTTTCCCAAAACTGAAGAGACCCATGAAAGGACATCGATTTTCAACGATTGAGGAGATAAAAACTGCATCGCTGAGAGAACTCAAGGCTATACCACAAAATGATTATTAGAAGTGCTTCGATGATTGGAAAAAGCGTCGGCACAAGTGCATTATATCTGAGGGGCATTACTTTGAAGGGAACAACATAAATATTGAGGAATAAATGAATATTTTTTGAGAAAACCATAAAGTCACCTTATTTTTTGAACACACCTCGTACATTTATTGAAATGATGCATATTTCAGAGCAGCTTAGGGTACAATTTAAAGCAAAATAAGAAACAAATAAAAAATAATCATGATAAATACAATTTTATTTTTATTTTGCAATTTTTTATTAAGTAATCCCCGACAGAGTTATATAAAAATGTATTATAATTGATAAAAAAGTGTTATGTATAATGTAGAAAAGTTTACATGTTGGGTAAAATCGAGTGTGAAGCACGAGATACGTGATGAGAATGTGTTCGTTAAAGCCAAAAGTGATTTAACAAAAGAGAGTTCAAAATTAAAGTTGTCGGTCAGTTCACCTTTGCTTTTGAAAGGTCTGTGCCTGAATGGCTCATTTCGCAAGAAGTAGAACACGTTTAGTTTGCGGGACTGCGTAAAAAGAACCATGGTATTTTTTGCATGGGTACTGGGCCCATCACGAGCAGATTTAAAATATATTTTGGTGTATTCTACTCCTCAACACGAACAAGTATGTGCATAGGACTAACGTCCTAAGACGTGTCATGAGAGAGCTATAGCCTTCCAAAGTCGTAAAAAGTCTTTTTAATCTCAGGAAGCAAACATATTTGTTCTGGCTGGATTTTTATAAAACTTGGTATGCATGAGTTTTTAAAGACGTTAATTTTAAACTCAAGATATGAATGTCGAAATTCAGTTATTCTGATGGCGAATTGATGCGAGCATCCACATTTTGTATAAAATTGTATGTGTTACTGCATGCGCTGAGCTCGAAAATGACATTGTTCTTTTTTTTTAATTTCTGGGCGACATTCGAAAGCACTTGTGGGAGGGAATTTAAAATGTTAAGTAGAAATACTTCCTTCAAACAAGGCGGTTGTATAATGACGATCGAAGTTCACTCAAGTAAGTACATTTAATCGTACAATGATCCTTTTCGCCTCGTTCAGGGGATTACTATTGCAGATGCAATACTATTGTAAATACAATTTACAATCTGTGCTCGAAATGGCTTGTCAATTGAACTCTTACCGAGTCTGTAAATTAATGGACTCAAGAGGGAAATAAATGGAGCTTTTGTCGAGGACGGGTGTGACGGCCCAAGTTCTGGAAAACTTCGAACGTTAATTCCCTTTAAAAAACGGCTTATAGTATCATCGAACAAATTTTTAGAAGATATGAGCACTATGGACTGCATCTTTGTCGAACGAGTTACTTAAAAATTCTGATACCCTCGAAGCTTTTTCATTAAAATGAACCAATTCACGTTCTTTGCAGAAGTTCCACTAATTTGTCAAGGCACTGTTGTACTGCTTGATCGTAAAATCTGCTAAAGAAACCACTAAAACTCTGAATGTGCATTCCGATAGGTTCCTCTGTTGATGGCTTTTCTTGATAATTGGCTTACCATGATTGTCATGTTCGTCGGGCAACAAACATAATCCCGCAAGTATCATTTATAATAATTTTCTTAAATTTTCTTAAAATCACCGAAAAAGTAGGGAAGGCATAGAAATTGTCATCTCTTAAAGTTATTTTTAATGCGTTAGCAGTTTTTAAAGCAATTTACAAGACGTAAATTTAAATTCTTATACTCTAATACTGTTTCCAAATTGTTCTACTGAATGAGTATCTACTTATCTACTAAAAAAGATAATAGAGCTGAATCCCTTCCATATTGCTGATATAATTGGTGTCGGTTGTATGATCAACATGCAAGCTAATATCACAGTTGTAAATCCCAGAAGCAAAGGTTTTTAGTGCCTCAAATCCCGCTTAAAGTTCTAGATGATTTATATGATAAGTTTGTTTTTCTATGCTTTAAAAACCATGGCCCTGTCAGAACTCCCCACAACCCGACTTTTGACGCGCAAGAGAAGATATCATTTTGAAAATAGAACTGACGCATTAGACTCCTTGACGAACATAAGCTTTGTCTAAATCAAATTAGACTTGATTGCGAAGAGTTTGGCAAATATATCTGTTTATCGTAGTTCCGATCAGCTACTATGAAAGCGTGAAACTTCTTAACTTGTTATAAAGCTTTAAAACCAATTCCATAGGGTACTACTGGGCAACAAGAGACGAGACTTTCTATCAACTGGCAAAATTCACATAGTGGAAAAGGTCTTTACCCCGAAAATGAGCCTATTAGGAAAATCAAATTCTCTTGCTTTTGTGAAATTCATTCTTATTTAAGACTCTTCGAATTTAACTAGAGACCTAAAACTTGCGATCTCTCGGTAGCACCCAGAAACAAAAAATCATCTGCATAGGCAACTGAGGGAAAACCTCACAAATAGCTCACAACGGGTTTCATCATTTTTTTTAATAATACGGGTTGCCTTTGAAACAAATTGCAAGCAATGTAATTTGTAAAAAAAGCCCTTAAATGATAATCATGAAAATTTTCTGAATTTCTCATCGATTGGAATCAAGTTGTAAGCAGTAAGCTTTCTATATAACAAATCTTTGTGAATAATGTACAAGCCATCCGGACATCTCCTTTTTTGGAATAGGGCACCTTAAGACATTGAGTTTCTTTATTGAAATTGAAAAGAAATTCAGATTCTTAGAGATTTGACTTTAAATTCAGACCAATTTCGTTCAAGAGGAATGAAGGACTCGCGCTTTTGTCGCTTAAACTAAATATAGAATTCCTTTACACACTAAAGGCCGAATTTGTTTGCGGAAATTTTCTCCCAGACTGGGAGAAAAATAGTAAAATGACCGGCTATCTATCACCGTCTGTGTCGTGTCAAATACCAGATCCGTTCGCTGACTATTTCGACATATGCTGTCTCCGGCATGTCTGCTTAGATAATGTTTGCTGAGATGTTTAAAATGTTTGTTTCGATTAAGAGTTTTGTTGTATTTGGGAACTAAAATGTCGCTCTATGGCTAACTTTAATTTTCAAAAATATTTTATTTTTCTCAATGAAATTAAAAAATCTGAATTACCAAACGGAAATAAATTTTAAGAAAATAATTCACGTAACTGGTCCTTGATCTTATTCTAGCTTTGGCGCAAGAACTAAGATCTCGGAGCTTAAACAGGTTTGTTTTAGTATATATAACAGCAGTTTTAACTAAATTTTAAACTTTGCATGAATTGTCCTAATAAATAAAGAATAATTACACGACTAGAAATTTTAATTTGTCAAATTTTAACCAGTTCCCAACATTTCTTTTGGTCGCAAACTCAGTACTGTATACGCAATATTAGCAAAATAAATTGCATCTACTTTGGAAAAATAACATTTTTTTCAATGAGCTACCATTTTAAAACGATTTACATGTGGAAAACCTAATTAGGTTCTAAGCGGTGTTTCCAGTTAAATATTATTACGCAAGATCGCAAAGTTATTATATTTTTCCCAAAAAATATAAAGTTATCATCAGAATTGACATTAATCCATAAATAAACATATTTTCATTCTTCATATTGGTTGCAAATCCAGATTTTCTATTAGGTATATGGAGCAAGAGAACTGTGAAGGGAAATTACTAATTGCAAGTTTTCCTGGGTAAGAGAGAGAGAGAGAGAAAAGTCACGTTAAACTGTCTGAGCGCTAGTATACACACTGCAGTTACGTAACTTTTCAGCTCAGTTTTTTTTTATTTAGAGTGAAAAAGGTTTGTCGTATCTATCGACTTCTACTTTTTAAAGTCAGGCGTCACTTAATTGCTGATCAATCGCAAATGCCTACCTAAAGCCTAGAATAAATTCACCCACTTGGTTGTCTAATGTAAGCAGATAAATGTTTTTACTCTTCTTAAGAAGTATGAAGTTTATTTGAGTTTTACAGAATAAGGATGTAATCATCTTTCAGCTAACTGGTGTTTTATATAATTATTGAAGTAAAATACTTCCTATGATTTATCTTCGAGTGTATGGATTATTAAATGGTATCTGTTTTACATGGTAAAGTATAAGAAAGCTGCCGTTAAAATTAGAAACTATCAGGATATGCAGTTCGTGCTTTCATAGTTATTCATAAAAACATATGAATGTCTGTTGTTAACGAGCAGTACCCATTAGATTTTTACAGAAATATAAGGTATTTTATGTGTATCATAATTAAAATAGCTTTTATACCTTTTACCATTTACAGCTTTTTATGCGAATAAGATACATAATATGCAAAGTATATGAATAAGCATTTTCCTAGCAACTGTTGTTTGCATCACTAACAATAACTACCATGTAAAATTCTATATATTGGTACGTCCCTCCAATGATAAGGGTTAAAAGAAGTATACAAGAGAAGGAGGTAAAAGTATATAGAGATGCTGAGCCACTGTGAGACTATACTCAGGTAAAAGTTTTGTTGACTCAACAAAAATTTGGTTATATCATACAAATAAATATATTGCTATATGGGCAATGAAATGTTTGGTCGATTCAACAAAATTTATTTGTTATTGAAGTTTCGTTGATTTTTGTCAATATTTTGGTTTATCCAACCACATTTTTTGGTTTATTCGTCGAAGCATACATCTGTGTGGGGTTCTTCCATCACTTATGAATTTTTTGGTTAGATTGCCTGCACCGGTGTGAAACGTTCAAAATGTTCTGGATACTGTATCACTCACCAGTTTTTTTTGAAAGGTTGACATTGTTAGTGTCCAGTTGTTCGAACCACTCATTTTTTCATGAATTCGCGTCACAACGCACGATGAGAAACTTTTCGACACGCAAACTGGCCACCGGCGTGGGCCACCATCAACTATTTCGGTATGTTTAGTGCAGTTGATGAAATTATTTGGTTAAATCAACCAACTTATTTCGTTACTAGAACGAAATCATTGTCTAAAAAATTATATATATTCCGCTCAATACATTTATTTTGTTGAAACAAATAAGCATGTTCAAATAAATATTTACTTTGAACTGACTCAATAAATTCTTTGTGTTTTTTAAAATAACCCAAGGTTTGTTTGCACTTACTGAAGTTTTCAGTTTCTAAAAACAAAGCAGGTTAAAAAAATGTTTTGTTGAATCAACTCAACCTTTTCTCGGATTTTAGAGCGTATTTTTGTGATTTGAAAATGCTCAGTTCCTCGAGGTAATAGTTTCAGCCAGTGAGTATTATTTTTTCAAGAATCGTGCTCATTGAGTATTATTCTTCCTATTATTCTTCACCTTTGAAGCCCTGTTTTGCACAAAATAAATAAACTTTTTTTTTAGGAAATAGGCGTTTACAAGAGCGGACACCCATCATGTGCCGCGCGGTGTTTCACTTCTGCCGCGAAGGTGAGTGTATTTTGTATCGCTTAAATAATCAAAATTACTAAACAGGCGAATCGCTTCCAAATTGATAAAAAGATAAATATGTTTACTGTTTGAAATAAAATTCATCATAATGGTATAATATTTTGCAACACACAATGCCTCTTCCATCACCACTTGATACTACTCACAGAAAAAGTTGTCTTCAAACAAACGCATCGCCCTCTTGTTTCTTTTGTTTTGAACCATGTGGAAATATTTTTTTACATAAACAGAATTATTTGGCTATTAGACTAAGTTAAGTTTGTCAGTGAAGGAAATGAAAGAAATTATTTAGTTTTAAAGGGTGCAAGTAGGGGGACCATCTGTCCAGATTTTCCCGGACATTTCCTCATTTTGGGGCTTGTGTGAGTTGTCCGACAGGATTTTTTACTTAGTCCGGGTTTCTATCCGGATTTTTCAAATGATGAATTTTTATTTTTCAATCAACTTTCGGAACTTTTTTGTACAAAATGTTATCATTCATTTCCAGTTAACGATTCTTTCGATAATTCGCAAGATATAAAGTAATATTAAACATTCCTACTATACGAAAAATATGTATACGCGTGCATTTGTGATACTGATTAAAATGCATCAGGGTTCAAAAAGAAAAATATAAGACGTTAAGCGTCGATAAAATTTAATAAAACAGTTGATTTGAAAAATATGTTTAAAAATTCTCTTTTTTATTTAATCATTTGTATTATAGTATGCTCTACTTTGTACTGTTTTCTACTATTTTGTTCTACTTTGTACTCTTTTTCAAATTTTCTGTCCCAATTTGCTATATTTTTCAAACTTTCATATCTTACTATGTCCTCTTTTTGAAATTTTGACTTACTTTGTTCTGATTTTCAAAGCTCTTTGTCCTACTCTCTGAAAATCAATTATCGTCACCCGAGGTGCAAGCCAACACTTTAAAAAAAGGTAAAACTTTCTGATCTTACTTCATCACAAAAATGACTGCAGCGTTCCCGCGAAATTGTATATTTAAGCTTCTGTTTATGGAACCGGAACATGCGATGGAGTTGGTTTGGACCTGAAGCTTCAAGCGGCAGGTGCTTGTTTACAAAGCCAATCGAAAGATCAGAACCAAACAGCGGAAGCTTGGTATCAATGGGTAAAAAAGTCGTTCATATGAACTGTTGCTTTTTTAAATACGAAAGACGATTGCACTCAAACTGCTAAAATGTTGCAAAACGCGTTTTGTCGATGCGAAGTCTGTGCCAGGCACTTTAAAGTGCCATGCTGTAATACCTAATGATGGAATAACACTAATATTGGAAAAGTATTCTTTAGCTACGGAGTTTAATGTTTTTCTGAAAATAAGGACCAGAAAGTAAGCTATAGAAAAAAAACGTTCAGGTGAATTCAAACGCTTGTGAGCAGCAAGGAGACACTCGCGAATAATAAATACTTCGTTTTGTGAGAGACAAGAGGACTCACATTAAAAAACCACCCCGAAAAAAATAAGTTCAAAAACGTTCTGCAGCCCCCTCGGGGTGAACCTTGAAAAATAATTTTTATATGCTAACTGCAGACGATTATAATTTAAATATATGTTGTATTCAGTGTACTGACTGCAAGATTTTCACATCAGCACCCACCAGGAGCGCCAGCAACGAACAAACCGTACGGTAAGTTATGGGCGCCCACTTTTGTAAACGTCTATTTATTTGAAAAGAAAATTTTCCCAATTTTGTTCAAAGCAGGGTTTTAAAGAAGAATTTCACTTCTTTAAACTATTTCAAAAAATTGCGTATGTCGGCATTTGTCAACAATCGATTTTAATCTTTAATTGCTATCAACCGAAGCTAAATTTTTATTGAAAAGAAAATGAAATATAATTATCGTGAAGTGAATGAAGGGAACCATGACTTAATCACCAATAGTGATATAATATTTGTGAACTTGAACATGATTCAAATACTTTTATTTTTTACGTGGCATCACTTATAAATAATCCCCATTAGGCCTTTCTTAGACAGTAGTTCTTAAGTTCTCAGAAATATGTGTAGATTTGCTTCTTAGGGTCTAATTATCTATGAATTTAATTATAATTTTTAATTACACTTTTTTCATTCTTAATCATTATTTATGCCCTTTTTACATAATAATTATTTTATTTCTAACGAATCCGCATGACAGTGGTCTGAAAACTTGAAAAGCTGGTCAAACCATCGAAATTAACAGTTTTAAAAGTTTTTAACAACAAAGAAATATAGTATCTAGATTCCTAATACAAGAGAATTTAAAACGAATTCTAATTTTTTCACTGCTTTTATTTGTAAACCAAGCATTAGACTAACAAGTAGTCTAGGCGTAAGAATTTGTTGTATTTGGAAAGCGATGACATTTTTTCAGGAAATTTTTCCTTTAAATTATAGGACAATTCGATTAATGTAAAAAACTACGAATTGTTTGCCGACGTTTCGTGAACATTGCAGTTCACATCTTCAGGGCTGACCTGAAACTGAGGTGTCATGTCATGATGTTCTTAGGTATACTTTCTACGATGCCTGTGATTGGCCAGAGCGCCCCACCGTGGGGACTGGTCGAACTTGATTGGCCAATCAAGTATTTTTTTTTAAATCCCGGAGAACGGAAAGCCAAATCGGAATGGTATTCTATCCATTGTCCCTATTGATGTTATTAGGGTGTTTTAAGATTTCGATTGCTTCTCTATCTTTCTTTGGAAATTTTGTGTGTGTTTTAGCAATGACTGTCGTTTCATCAAATAAAATGTTATGTCCTGTTTCGGTATGATGTTCAGCTAGTGCTGATTGCGTGAAATGTTTTAGCCTGACTTTACTTTCATGTTCCTTCGTACTTTGGCTCACCGCTCTCCCGGTTTCTCCAATATAGACTTTGCCACAAGAACAAGGGATTTTATATACTTCTGGATCACTAAAGGGTGCCTTTTTATCTTTAGGGTTATTTACTAGTTATCCTATTTTCACAGGTGGTTTAAATATGGTTTCGATATTGTGTTTGTTGAGAATTCTTCCTATTTGTTTTTTGACACCTTGGATGTAGGGTATGGTGGTGTTCATTTTTCTCTCTCTTTCATTCTTCGGTTGTGTTGACTTGCTTTTTTGAATGCATTTTCTTATTGTTTTATCAATTTGTTTGTTTGTGCAATCGTTCTGTATTAAGATTTGTTTAACGTTTTGTAATTCCTTTTGAAAGTAATCTTTGTCTGTTATGGAGATAGCTCTGTATACAAGGGAGTTGATGACCGATTATTTTTGAGATGGGTAATGGTGGGAGGAGGCATGTAGGTATCTGTTTGTATGCGTGGGTTTTCTGTAAACTTCATGTCCTAATGTGTTATCAGATTTTTTGGAAACTAATACGTCCAAGAAAGGCAATTTTCCGTTTTGTTCTATTTCCATGGTGAACTGGATATTAGGATGTAATTGATTGATAAAATCGAAAAACTTATTTAGTTCATCTCGTCCATGACGCCAGATGACAAATGTTTCTTCAACGTAACGGAACCAGAATTCTGGTTTAAGTTTGGCTTGGTTGAAGATTTTAGTTTCTAGATGTTCCATAAAGACATTGGCTATTACAGCTGAGATTGGGGATCCCATTGCTGCCCCTGAGGTTTGTTCTTAGAATTGGTTATTGAACGAGAAGTAAGTATTAGTGAGACATTGTTCTATCAAAGGTGCAAGCTCGGAAGGGAAGTTTGTGAAGGATTTAATAATATTAATTGTATCCGAGATTGGTACTTTCGTAAAAAGAGATACTATGTCGACACTCACTATGATGTCTTGGGGTTAAAATTGAATCTGTTGTATCTTCTTAAGAAAGTCAAATGAATTTTGGACGTAAGTGATGGAGTTTCCTGTAAAAGGATTTAGTTTTGCAGCGAGGAAACGTGCTAGGTTGTAAGTTGTTGAGTTTATTGCGCTGACGATCGGTCTGAGTGGAATGTTTTACTTGTGGATTTTTCGGAACCCGTAAAGTTTTGGATTTTATCAATCAATTACATCCTAATATCCAGTTACAGAAAACCCACGCATACAAACAGATACCTACATGCCTCCTCCCACCATCACCCATCTCAAAAACAGTCGGTCATCAACTCCCTTGTATACAGAGCTATCTCAATAACAGACAAAGATAACTTTCAAAAGGAATTACAAAACGTTAAACAAATCCTAATACAGAACGATTATACAAACAAACAAATTGATAAAGCAATAAGTAAACACTCTCAAAAAAGCAAGTCAACACAACTTACGAAAAATAAGAGAGAAAAATGACCACCACCCTACCCTACATCCAAGGTGTCACAGAACAAATAGGAAGAATTCTCAACAAACACAACATACAAACCATATTTAAACCACCTGCGAAAATAGGACAACTACTAAATAACCCTAAAGATAAAAAGGCACCCTTCAGTGATCCAGGAGTATATAGAATCCCTTGATCTTGTGGCAAAGTCTATATTGCAGAAACCGGGAGAGCGGTGAGCCAACGTATGAAGGAACATAAAAGTAAAGTCAGGCTGAAACATTTCACGCAATCAGCACGAGCTGAGCATCATATCGAAACAGGGCATAACATGTTATTTGATGAAACAACAGTCATTGTAAAAAAATACAAAAAATTTCCAAGAAAACATAGAGAAGCAATCGAAATCTTAAAACACCCTAATAACATCAATAGGGACAATGGATATAATACCATTCCGATTTGGCTTTCCGTTCTCCGGGATTTTTAAGAAAAACCTTGATTGGCCAATCAAGTTCGACCAGTCCCACGGTGGGGCGCTCTGGCCAATCACAGGCATAGTAGAAAGTATACCTAAGAACATCATGACATGATACCTCAGTTTCAAGTCAGCCCTGAAGATGTGAAGTGCAATGTTCACGAAACGTCGGCAAACAATTCATAGTTTTTTACACGAGTGGAACCCGAAATATCTTTTTTCATCAAAATGAATCATCGTAAAAGCATAAAATCTATTTATTCGATTAATATATATGAAAATTAAGCTAAATTTCAAAAAAATGTTTTAACGTAAAGAAAAAATGATTTTATTGCTATTTAAATGAACTTTGCCTCTTCAGGAGTGCCAAGAGTGAACGTAAATGTGCCTTATGTTCGTACACTGCTCACTGCTTCTTGTGGTCGCTGATAACAAATACAATGTCAAAAATTGAAAAAAAAACATGGATCCAATATGGCAGAAATCGTATTGGTAATCCGTAACCTCAAAGGTCTCTTTACGTAAATTTTGAAAAGAATGAACTGTTTATTCAGCACGCTTGCACGTAATATTATATTCGCCATTTTATTTTTACAAGTTTTTATCACCAGACTCGTAATCAGTGATCCCAAAAGCTTCATTATATCTTATATTCTTATATACGTTAATCCCTAAACCTCCTTAAAAACAAAAACAGAAATTTATTTAGCATTCTTGTCCGCCATATTGGATCCGAAAGTTTGTTTTCGGCATTTTTAACACCAGACTTGTAATCAGCGACCCCAGAAGCCCATCAGTTTTAGATATGCTTGAAATAAGTTTGTATAACAGAAAATTCCGTTATAGTAGACAGTTCGTAATACACTAAGGGCTGGTTCTACCAACCTCGGTTAAAAAGTTAATCCTCCGTTAAAGCTAGCTACGCGATCCACCGCTTTTTAAAGGCCTGTTAACTCGCGTTAACCACCGCTTAATCTATCTGGTCAATATTGGTCGGTTAGGGCGAATAAATCGTCCTTTAACCTAAAAAGTGCAGTGTCGCTGTGAAATATAGAGTTTTCGGAAGAACTTCTGAGGTCGTCTGACGACGAAGTCGAGGAAAATATTTTTTGTATTTAATCGCGGGAGACCGCGAATTTTCAAAGAAAAGGTGAATTTTAAAAATAATTTCAAGTAAAACAATTTCCAAATGATATTTCGCTTAAAATAATCTCTGTTCATGATCTGCTGAATCAAATCGAACAAAACGTACATAAAAATTGACTTTTTTTAGGTTAGTGTACACACAAGCGTGGCGTGAACCATACCTGGATTTAGAGCGCACGGCTACATTGCTTTGCTTTCTATTCGACTGGTTAACCAATCACTCGAATGATTTAAAGTTAAATAAGAGTTATTTTGAAAAGACTATCTGGTTATCTAGCCGCGGCCTCCAAAAATGTGGTGGAACGCGCAACAGGGTAATCGAAGCTTAACTATAGCGTAAACTTCAACCCGCCGTCAGTCAACTAATGATTTAACCGAGGTTGATAAAACGGCCCTAAATATGTGTTTTTAAATATGAACAACGAATCATCCTTGCATAATTTATGAGCAATATACACAGTATAGATGTGGGTCCAAATGTAAGGCGATCAGAAACGCTTTAAACTTCCCTGGAATTTATTTATGAAAAAAGTATAAACCATTTGCATCTCTTATAAGCCAATGTGAAGTTGCGGTACGATGATATAGCAAAGCACAATTTGAAAACGAATGAGATAAAGCAAGTTGAGCGACAAAGGAGCGGAGCATAAGAAAAATAGAGAAAAGGAAAAAGAAGCAGGAACTACAGATTAAAGTAGAGAGAGCAAGAGATAAAACTGATAGTATGACCTACATATAGTCCACAGGTCACAGGGCAGCCAGGGCTATTGATTCTCTTCGTTTCAAAACACAGCCTCCATTTCATTTCAGTCATTTAAGTTAACCCCTCAGACCTCCGTACCAACTCTCTTTTTCATCTCACTTTCGTCATATTTTCTTCCGTCAATTTCTTGTGCACTATTTTCATAAGCAATTCTTGAACTTCACCTTTTCTTTTTCCACTTACGATACTTTTTCCACAATTCTTCCCCTTCAAAGCGTCTCTTTCTCTTATCACGGATTTACCTGACTTCCGCTTTACTTCCAACCGGAAAATTAATTTGATGGAAATGTTGGCTTTGCGTCTATCACATTTCCTTCCACATCGGCTTACAACTTCAGACTTGATGGAATTACGTAAATTTAATAATTTCCATTAATATCTATCGTACGTTAAAAAGAAAAAGTAATCAAATGAGCATGTCTCAAAATTAAACATGGCGAGTAGAGAATGTAATTTATAGAGAAACATACAGTGTTAAAACAAATATCTAAACCAATTAAGATTTATTCAATTTCCGTTTTCAATTTTTTTTAACCGAATTTTGTCCATGCCTTGCATCGCTCGAATTTTCTGCACATTGTTCTTTAGAAGATAGAAAATTATTTGAATTATAAAATTTATTGTTTTATGACAAATTGCATAATCAAGTAAACAATCATGTGGATTTTTCGATTAAAAAGTCTATTTGAGTATTAAAATTACGTAACGTTACCAACTGGGCAAATGAAAATTTTGTCTCGAGAGATGATTTGTTAATTTCATAAACAAGATCATTGTTTCGGCAATTACAAACATAAAGAAATTGTATTTTCTCTAATTCTTTCTCACATTATGTTGCCAGTGATAATTACTAATGTATACTTTTATTTTATATTTTGCTTGATTTTATAAATAAATAATATATACAGATGCACAGTGACAAAAATTATCGGCATAAGAAGATTTTATTTTTTGTCATTGTCTTTAAATTATATTGCTAGTGATTTTTAGCAATCGTTAGTTCTTTTACTTTTTGTGGAACAATATTTATAGGAATATTTAAAAATAAAGGTTTGGTCAACAATACAGAGCATGCATTTTCTGAATATTGTACTTGTATTTAAAATCTTTTTGACTAAAAATCACCCGCAATACAATTTATTAACAATAATTTCTGACACTGTTGATTTTTTATATAATTTGTTCATAGATTTAATACATTTGCATTAACCTTCTATTGAGAAAATATTACGTACAACATAATTAATTACGATAGATACTGTTACATGATAAATTTTTAATACTAGTTTATTAAATGAAAGACAATTTGAAGCCGTATCTGCCAGACAAGGAATGGATCTGGAGCTGAAGCCCTGCTGGGACGGTCCACGATGAAAGCGTACACTCTACTGCCCTTATCATATAAAAAGGGAGGGAGAGATATCTATGTACTCTTCGCCTGCGAAACTGATCTCTTTTAGAATAATGCGCTTAAAAATGTAAAACATTTAGACCTATTCTTCCTAGCCTCACACCTCCCCTGTTAGAGTGAATTTCTCCCGAAATTCTTTGTACTATCATAGCTTACTTCTTTTTAAACTTAACAGGTTTATTATCTAACTTACTCTCTAAGTAAATCGTAGACGTGCTTGCTGGCACGTAGGCGACAACTTGTGGTATTAGTTCGTTGTTTATCTTATTGGTGGTACAACAAAAATTAACGCAGAGGCTAAGAAGACATTTCCGAATTAATTCTCAAACTCCGCATTTATAAAGTGCAAATATTGAGATAAGGATTAACGAAGTGTATCCTAAGTTAGAAAGAATGTTCGTTACATTTTATTTTCAATAATGAAATCTTGTAATACTCTGTACTTTACTCAAAACATTTTATATCTCATCTATAGATTTTCCGGTCGGTCTTAATTCCTGGTCATTTATTTCTTCTTTCAAGGATAGGAATTTATTTCTTACAAGATTTAAATCGGATTCCGAGAATGGAATTGTAACATTTTTTCGGTATGAAAAATTCTGTGTTTTTACTTTTATTTTGCTTAATTTTACAATAGTGCATTCAGATTTTATAATACAGTTATCTAGAGCTTTAATTAAAGTTACTCCTGTTACTGACTTTTCATACTTTGAATTTTCACAGTAAATTTGTACGGTCTGCTCCTTGTTTAGAATTATAATGACAACCTGCTCGTTTTGTAAAATGTAAAATACTATTTGATCAATAATAATTACATTTATCAGACATATTTTGTTGTTTATAAATTTAACGCTATTTTTTATCAGTTGCGTGTCGCAGAATTTAGTTTTTGCTAGGAGATAGCTAGGATTCTTTCTTTTACACATTTTTGCAATTCCAAGTAATTTACAGTTACTAAGATCACTTTCTGACATAGGGATGTAAAGAGTTTTTTGGTCGTTGATCATTACGCCCTGGTCAGTTAACATGTGCTTTGGAGAGGAAACTATGTAAATGAATGATCTAGTATATTTGTTAATAAGCTTCCGCCCGTCCTTTCCCATAGTGCTATAAGAATGATGTATTTCGTGAGCACGTCTTGAATGAATAGATTATATTTGCTTCCTCTTGTTGTTTCTGGTAATGGGCCAACTATGTTTATCAAGATCTTCTCATTCGGCTGCCTCGGCATTTCCGAAATGACTGCTTCAACCTTGGGACAAATTCGGGTTAGTCTTTCACGTTGGCATGCTTGACATTTTTTAACGAATTCGATTACGTCTTTTTCCATATTTTCCCATGGTGTTTGTTCGCGTAGTCTCTTGATTGTTTTATTTTCTCCAAAGTGACCAGTGGCAAAGTTTCCATGTGATTCCCTTAACAGATGTTGTTTTTCTTCTTCACTCAATTTTTTATCAGGTCGTTCGCACAGGTAAAATGTATATTCTTTTAATTTTGTCTGTAATAGAAAATTTAAAATATCTCCGATGCAATGACGTTCCGTAATTTTTATTAAGTGATCCTCCATATGAAATTAAAGTATGTTCCAGGTTTTGTTTCTGGTGAAATCTTTAATTTTTATGCAGAGGAATTTGACCCATTTTCCTTCATCATAGTCTGGTAACTGGATTCTCAGCAAAAAAAAATGTTTTAGTTGCTAATTTTAATCCATTTCTTTTCGCTGGCGACAGGTTTTATTTTTAATTTATTAGGCAGACGATTCCTTCTACCGTCTGCATAATCATTATTAATTTCTTTTTCATCCGTCGGTTCATCATTTCGCAATCTTTCAGAAATTGATTCATTATCTTCGCCTGATAATAATGGTGTATCAATCCCGTCAACTTCTTTAGATTTATCTACTTGTTTGATATTGGCATTCTCCTCCGATTGTTCTAAAAGATTTTGATATTTGTTAATGCAATTTTCTTTTATTAGATTGATCGATGTGCCACTACCAACTAATAGTTTTACACGTTCGGTTGCTCCGTGTAATTGTCCTCTGGTAGAACATAATCTTCCAGATATTGGTGATACTCTGTCACCGATTCCATTTCCGTTTCTTTGATTTCTTCCTCTTCCGTTTCTTCTTGGAGATAATTCAAATGATTCGGAGGTCGACTTGCCGAGGCTTTCGTATGAAAATTTTTCTGTTCGGAGAAACATTGATTATTGGTGTGTCCAGGGATTTTTCAGTGATTTAATTTCGTCCGCTATGGTTTCTTTCTTCTTATTAGTGTGTGACTAGTTGTGTACCTAATTTTGATTTTCCTACTTATATTAACGGATAGCGGGTGGTATGTCGCGCCGCGTTAACTGTTCTCTTTATCGTTCGTTACAATGAAATGCTCACGTACGCGTATAGTCCGTGGCGAAGTCAACCCTCTAGCCAGTGACTATTTTATAATTTAAATTTACTATTTGAAACGAAAGTGCTACAACTTTGGCCAAATATTATGAATGAATCGATGAACGTCTTTTAACCAAAGGTCTAGTCTCGCGTAGTCGACTAGCCTTAAGAGGTTTTAGAAAGTCGTTACAGAACATTCCTTTTTCTGAAAAAAACTTTTTTCCTCTTCTTTTTACTTGAGATATCCCGTGAAGTTGTTGGTGGCTGCTTCAGTGGATCTACTCGATCTGCACAGCCGTGGTTTTTAGATTCCGTAAATTCTGCAATTCCAACGGTGTCAACTTGGTTAGGTCATGTCTCGCGTTTTAGTCTAATTTTCTAGACAAGGAATCACTATCAGCCTACTTAGTTTAGCCCAGTACGTGTTTTACTGATTTTAATTCCTTTAACAAAAAAGGTTCTTATTGATACTTTTTTGAGAATGACGTATCAATCAAAAGTATCCTCACATCGATCGCCAATTTATGTGACGGTTTTAATAAAAAGTTACTTTAATTTAATTTTATCCTGACACAGATTCGTAGACCTGGTCAGATAGTTTATTAAATGTAACACAAGTTACAGCTGTAGCTGTAACATTAACATTAAATGAAATAAAATTACATGAAATTCTATAGATCTTGACTCTCCGAAATTTTGTATTCTCTATTTTTTTATTAATAATTTTTCAGTCAATATATGATCAAAGTCTTATTATAAATTAAAAATTTTCTTTTGTTAAAAGTGCCTCAAATTAATGTAGGAATGCCATTTAATAACAAAAAGAATTTAAAAGTTTATAATAACCACTGTGATAAACAATTTTTGTGTCAAAATATAAGAATTTGAGATTTTTCAAATTATAATTTCCTTCAATGGCTAGAACGGCTTCAGGTATTCCTTAAAATTATAAATATTTTATAATATTTAATAAAATATAACAATTTAAATATTTGTAAAGAAATTAGATAAACAAATTTGGAATGTTTGTCCTTTCGCATAGAAAATTTTTTTTTGCACTGGAAATATTTAAGCTAGTGAACGAATGACTGCTAGTCACAAAAATATTAAAAGAGTTAACAATAACCACTGTTATTAACAATTCTTGTGACAAAATATTTGAACTTAATATTTTATCAAATTTAAATTTTCTTTGAGTGCCAAGTCGGTGGGTTATTGTCAAAAGATTTTGTATTGATGATTCATTGTCAATCTATTACGATTGAAAACCCGACTTTTTCCGAGTGATACTGCCAACATCGGGACATTTTTTATGTGAATTGTTTATAAATATGTAAGTTGTTATTTTCAACTAAATATGATCAAAGATATATTTTTTACGAATATCCGTAGCCATTGTAGCGATTAAAGAAAATAAAAATTTTGATAAAACCTTACATTTGAATATTTTATCACGAGAATTATTCATAACAATTGTTAGTGTTAACTTTTCACATATTTTTTGACTAGCAGTTATTCGCCCAACAGCTTAAAATATTTCCAGTGTAAAAAAAATTTCTATGCGAAAGGACCAATATTTTAAATTTCTTTATTTAATGTATTTACAAAAATTTAAATTGTAATATTTTATCAAATATTATTCAATATTTATTGTTTCAGGGAATACCTGAAGTCTTCCTGGCGCTTGAAGAAAATAATACTTCAAAAAATCTCAAATTATAATATTTTGCTACAAGAATTGTTTATAACAATAGTCATTATAAGCTTTTGAATTATTTTTGTTATTAAATTTATTTCCTACATTAATGTGAAGCACTTTTAGTACCAAAAAATTTTACCGATAATAAGACCATTTGTTAATTTGTTTATCAAATTTGTTTCCAACAAATAAATGGAATGTTAAACAAATTATTTGTATTTTATGATTCCCTAAACTTTAACTTTAGACAATATAAAGTTTTCCTGATCAGTTATTGAAGCGTAAAAAATTATTGTGTACAAAATATCAGTTTTTCCATGCTTTGAGTAAAAAAATTATTAATAAACAAATAGAGAAGATAAAAGTACGGAGTGTCAAGCTAAACGAAAAAAGTGAATTTCCTCTTACTGTCCGTCATGAGTACGGTACGTTTGTTTATAGAGTTTAATAGTTTAGAGTCTGTTCATTTTAGATATAAGGTTCGCAATAATATCATTAACTATTTAATTCAAAACCTCCTTTAAATAAAAATTTTTTAATGACATTATTAGCGGTTGAATGCAGCGAGAAAAAAGCTTTCAAGATTAACCAACAAATAAATGATTGCATTGTATGAATGTATGTGTGATATTCTGTTCAATTTAAATAAA
>NC_046658.1:48486928-48512137 GCF_010883055.1 Belonocnema kinseyi | reverse complement strand
AGTCTTTTCATTAACTTTTTACCAAATTATTCCCTCAATATACAATATACGTCATTTATTTTTTATTAATTCTTCTGATCATGTATATGTTTTAAATATTTTTGTCATTGAGGTCTTTAATATTATTAATTTTTTCATTAGCTGCATTAATAATTTTAACAAGAAATAATTTAATTAAATGAAAAAGACCTAATTTTTGTGGTGCCATTTGTTGGATTAGTTTAACCGACATCAGTTCCCCTCTGGATCGTAAAAAAACAGAAAAGTGGGGGCGATGCATGGGGCTGATTTTGACCTCTTCTTTTTAGCTTTACACCTATATATACAGTGAAAATTTTAATTTCTTAACGTGACTCACAATGTAATTTCTGAACAATTGAGACAAAAAAAGAATTCCTTCTATTCATAAATTCCAACTTAAGCAAAAATATAAAATGACAGAATTTCATTAATAAATATCGCATGCACCAAATTAAAAAATGATTAAACACTGATGTGCAAAAGTTTTTGACTCAAACTCCTTTTAAAATAAAACAAGAATCCAACGACCAAAGCTGGACCACAACGAACAAGAGAACAAAATTTCTGTTGTAATCTAAAAAATTTAAAAAAAAATCGATTTTTAGACAAAAATAAAAAAGAGAAAATAAAAATGAGAAGGCACAAAACCACATCCTCTTCTTTCTTTCGTCTTTTTAATTTTCATTAGCATCAAATTAAAATAAAATAATATTCAAACTCGAAATAAAAAAATAAATAAAATTGCATTACCAACGTTTCGGTACTCGTACAGTACCTTTATCAAGCCAAGACAATTTTAATATGTAGAAATTGACAGCGTCCACGAACATGTGTTCTCTTTCGGATACCTGAGAATCGAATGAGGGTCAGTAGGCCAATCTATTATAAATACAATATAAAGATCTGTCACAATTATGTAAATGTGACAGATCTTTATATCGTGCTTACAACGGATTCGCCTACTGGCTCTCATTCGATTCTCAGGTATCAAAAGAAGAACACCTGTTGGTGGGTTCTGTGAATTTCTATCTATTAAATTTTTCTTTTCTTGATAATGCCACTGTACGAGTACCGAAACGTTCGTAATGCAATTTTATTTATTTTTTAATTTTAATTTCAAATATTATTTTATTTTAATTTGATTATAATAAAAATTAAGAAACGAAAGAAAGAACCAAAGAAGGAAGAGGATTTAGTTGGCTGCTTTCTCATTTTTCTTTTTTCTTTTTTATTTTTGTCCAAATCTTAATTTTTTTTCAAATTTTTCAGATTACAATAAAATTTTTCTTTTCTTGTTCGTTGTGGTCCAAATTTGGTCGTCGGATTCTCGTTTGTTTTAAATCAATTTGATTATTGGACGTTCAATAGGATTTTTAAATTTGATTTTAATCTAATTTAAATTTCTTAAATTTTAAAGTTTTTGACAACCCCTTTTTTGATGAATTCTTAAGTTTTCTTTATTCAATTATGTCAGAGCTAAAAAAATTTAATTTTAAAGCGTTAAACTATTTCAAAATTCGGTATAAAATGAGCCCAGAATGAAACTAATTCGTTAATTTTTTATCAGATTTAGTGATAAAAAATAAAAAAGTGATTTAGTGTATCACAAGAGCTTATGAATATAAATCGTAAAATTTTCTTTTCGAATTATAAGAACTTGAAGTTGTAACAAAAAAGTTGTTAAAATTTGAAAACACCTTATCTGAAGGCAACTCAAAATTAAATAAATGTCAACTCTTTAGAGAGAACATTTTTTGCTTTGGTACAATTAAAATTAAGAAAATTGTTTAGTCATAGAAAACGGGGTAGTGAAAAACTTGTGCACGGCAGTGTATGAAAACCTTTGTTAAATAAATATTCGGTACCGTACGAATTTCGTTTTTGTTGATAATATAATATGTTTGTGTTGAGAAATAAAAAATATTAAAATGATGGTTATAAATAGAGTAACCTAGCCAAAAAAAGAACAATATTTAAAAAATGGCAGATTTTGAGGTTTACTCTTATAAATATTACTAAATATATTAAAGAACTATATTGCAGATAATATTAACTGATTGACAAGGTATGCAATCTTTTACATACAAATTTTCAAATATTCTCCTTCCTACAACCTGCAAAAATGTATTATTCCTAATCATATCTGGGTATTCTTAAAAAGAATTAAATTATTTCTTATGCCCTCCGGCCGGAAAGCGCAACTTCCCCGGCCGCTGTGCGAAACAAAGTTGCCGCTTTCCAGCGCCTTTGAGCAAAAAAATAGTATAAGCACCTCGGCCAGTAAAATATAAAGCCTCAGATCACATGCTGATCAACCTCGGTTTCGCCTCGGCCGACAATTACATGTTATTATTACACCATTAAGCCACTTCCTATTGGGGTAAGCGTGACTCGCTTGGTAGGGAAAGGAGTAATGTGGGAAGCGATATACAATTTGTAGATTGATCCAGAATTCTCGTATTATTTATTTAAATAACACGTTCGTTTTGCAACACTGTTCCGACCCAGGTTACTGATCGGTCTCTTTAGAAATCAACCCAAGTAAAGATCCTCACCTAGTCGTTATGTGAGGTTCCCCACTTGAGCCCATTAGTGTCCAATGTCTTTTGTTTCAGGCGTCATTCACTCTACTGACACTATTTTTATTATCTATTTGTCGCCATACTTTTCTGTCCTGGTAGGCACTTGATACACTTGTTTCGTTAGTCGTTCATTTGGCATTCTCTCAACATGCGCGAACCATCTTAACCCTCCGTCGGGCGCAACCTGCCTGAGAGGCCAGCTTACGCTGTGATCATTAATTTTTTCTATTGCAGGCCAGTATATCTTTATCAATATAAGATCTTTCGAAATCTGATGTCAAGTTTTCAAAATTTAAAATGGCGGACCCAATATGGCGACTATTGGAACGCAATATCTCAGAATTGAACATTACATTTTCAACCTGTCTGAAACTTGACGTACGGGGGGTTTAAGGGTCGCTGATTACGATTTTGATATCAGTTTCTGGAAAAACAAAACGGCGTATTCATAATGTCGGACTAATATAAAAAGACTACTTTATTATACACGAAAATCAGTGTAAGGGGGTTTTCGAGGTCTATGATTACGAATTTGATATCAGTTTTCAGAAAAACAAAATAGTGGATTCAAAATGGCGGACTAATTTTTTAAAAACTACTCTATTATAAACAAAAATCAGTGTAAGGAGGTTTTCGGGGTCGCTGATTACGAATTTGACATTTATTTTTGAAAAATCAAATGGCGGATTAAAAATGACTCAACAACAATTATTTATCTATCGCATGGCAGAATCGCAGCATTACCGATTATTTGTTTATCTTAAATAAAACAACAACACAAACAATGAATAATGTATTGGAAATGGTAAAATGAAATAGTAAAATGTCCGAATAAACGCAAGATTCACAGATCGTTTTCGCATGTTCCAGGCAGATCCCTTCCTTACATTGATGACATTGATAATTCGACATCCTTCTATGAACTGTTTTTGTAACACACGTGCATAATGGAGTAGTTTTTAAAAATTATTCCTCCATTTTAAGTCCGCCATTTTGTTTTTCCGAAAACTGATATCAAATTCGTTATCTGCGACTCCAAAAACCCCCTTACACTGATTTTTGTCAATAACGGAGTAGTTTTTTAAAAATTTGTCCGCCATTTTGAATCCGCCAATTTGTTTTTCCAAAAACTCATATCAAATTCGTAATCAGAAACCCTAAAAAACACAGCACATCAAATTTCAACGACTTCGAAAAAACTCCGTACGTCAAGTTTCAGACAATTTACAAATATAATGGTCTATTCTGAGATTTTTCCTTCGATTAGTCGCCATATTGGATCCGCTATTTTAAATTTTGAGAATTTGGCATCAGAATCGTAATCAGCGACCCCAAAAACTTTCAGCCAAGGTTTAATAAGAATTATTTCTCATTTATTTCTCGAGTAAATACAGGTGGCCTGTTAGAGGTCACTTACGCCACACCCCCCTCCCTCAATTTTTGGGTCCTATATATCTCACTGAATTGCGCCCCAAATGCAATCAAATTCGCCACCGATTAAAATTGTTGCGCCGCAAAACTGTAGGAGTTATGAAAGGTGTTACGGGGGGGAGGCAGCGTAACGCTATCCCCCCATTTGAAAAATCAAAATTTAAGTCACATGATCTTGAAGAACTTTAAATGCGCTAATATGCGCCATAAAGAAAAATTTTTGCGATAAATTGATAACCGAGTTATCAGCTAAAGAAATGGGGGAGGTTAACGTGATTTTTCTAAACTATTAACATTTTTCCAAATTCATCTTACCTATATTTCATAACTTTAAATGCGCTCAAATGCGCCACCACTAAAAAATTTTGCGCTAGCCTATTAACGAAGATATCATATTTTGGAGGGGTGGGGGCAGTGTAACGCAGGTGTTCAATCCTCAACAGTGATGTGCAATATAAAGTTAGGGACATGGATTCTTTCGTCTTAAAATGCACTCATATGCGCCATAATTTTTTTTGAAAATCTTGAAAATTGTCCAATATATGGAGGTAACTAAATTTTACGAATGATAAACAACAAAATAAAAAATTTTCATTCCATATTAATAAAGTGACTTTCCTATAGGGTTTCAAATGCGCTCAGATGCACCACTTTCAAATTTAACAAAAACAATAATCAACCCCCCCCCCCCCAATTAACATTTGCTACTGATAAACTACCCGATTATATCTCCACATAACCCAAATTGCAGTTAAACATTTATAATGATCTCTTTCGACAGAATTTATAATGCGCTTATATGCGCCACTTCCGCAATTGACAAAAAACCACAATCAACCCCCTCATTTCCAACTTTTATCGATCCACCACGCGATGTCATATCTTAAAAACTTAAATTGCAAACTACAAATTTATAGGGATCTCTTCGTCTAAGATTTCAAATACGCTCATATGCGCTACTTTAAAAATGGACAAAAAAGCATAATCAACCCCCTCACTACTACTTGTTACGATCCACTATTCGATGATGTCTCCAAATAACTTAAATTGCAAAATAAAAATTCATAATGATCTCTTCGCCGAGGATTTAAAATGCGCTTATATGCGCCACTTTCGAAATTGATGAAAAGCCATAATCAACTCCCTCATTCCCAATTGTTATCGAACCAATACCCGATGATATCTCTGAATAACTTAAATAGAAAAATAAAAATTTATAATTATCTCTTCGTCTAAAATTTGAAACGCGCTTATATGCTCCACTCTTAAAATCGACAAAAAACCATAATCAACCCCCTCATTACCACTTTTTACGATCTACTATTCGATGATGTCTCCAAATAACTTAAATTGCAAAATAAAAATTTATAATCATCTCTTCGTCTAGGATTTGAAATGCATTTATATGCGCCACTTTCGAAATTGACAAAAACTCATAATCAACCCCCGTCATTTCCAGTTGTTATCGACCTACTATTCGATGATATCTCCAAATAAAGTAAATTGCAGCAAATGAATTCAGAACTGTTTCTTCGTATTGGATTTTAAATACGCTCATATGCGCCACTTTTGAAATTGACAAGAAATCACAATCAGCCCCCTAATTTCCAATTGTTATCGATCCACTATTCGATGATGTCCCCAAATAACTTGAATTGCAATATCAAAATTTCGAATAGTGGATCGTAACAAGTGGTCGTGAAGGGGTTGATTCTGGTTTTTTTGTCAATTTTAAAAGTGGCGCATATGAGCGCATGTGAAATACTGGAAGAAGAGATTATGATAAATTTTTACTCTGCAATTTAAGTTATTTAGAGATATCGTCGGGTGGTGGATTGATAACAATTGGAAATGAGGGGGTTGATTGTGGTTTTGGTCAATTGTGAAAGCAGCGCATATGAGCTGTTTAAAATAAGCCCAGGGTGAAGCCAATTTGTCTAGTTTTTAAGTAGATATTGCAAAAATAGTGTAAATTTCAATGTTTTCTGAAATTTTCAATCACTTCCGAAATAGTCAACGTTTTTCAATGCTCTTGGGATTATTTTGAAGCTTTTTTTATACCTTATGACTATGAATCGTAAAAAATTTATTTTCGAATTGCAAGAACTTGAAGTTGTAATAAAAAAGTTGGATAAATTTGAAAACATCTTATCTGTAGGCAAATCAGAATGAAAGTTAAATAAATAATTATTTTGGAGAATTAACATATAAAATTCATGATTATATGTTTCATATATTTTACAAAAATGTTTTTGTTACTAAAAATAATATTTCAATTTTTCCAATTTTTTTGTTAGAAATTCAAGTGGATACGATAAAAAAAAACTTCAAAATGAGCCCAAGAACATTAAAAAACATTTAATATTTCGGAAGTTATTGAAAATTTAAGAAAACATTGAAATTTACACTATTCTTGTAATATCTACTTAAAAACTAGACAAATTAGCTTCACCCTGGGCTTATTTTAAATAGAATTTCGAAAACAATCAATCTTTTAAAGAGACATTTGTTTAGCTCCGGTATAATTAAAGCGATAAATACAAAAAAAAAAACGATTTTTCTAAATGAGGCAAACTTTTGCAGGGCATTGTATATTTGTTAAAAAATTCGCTTATAACAATTTTAAGTTTAATTATTTGTTTGAAATCACGACTAAATATCAATATCATTTTTTTTCGAACATGACTTGGTGGAAAAACTATTTTTTTACAAAAAAAACGTATAGTTAGAGCATTTTTTGTAGCTATTATTTATTATTATAAATAAAAGCTGAAATCTGACTGAACTCGGCATGCGGTTTTCTTCGGTTTTCTGCAGTTTTTCTTTCCCCTGTCAAAACTTCCAGGTAAACGGTAGTACTTCTAATGAATGATGGTGCAGATGTAGGTTATCACTGGTTGTGGCTCAATTTATATCGTGATGTCAAACGCACTTTAGTAAAAAAAAATTTTCAAAGGCCCATACCCAGTAAAAGTGGAGTCGTCTGGCAGTATATGTATTTATGCTCAAGGTCATAAACAATATTTCAACAGTGATGGTGACCCGCGTGTAGACCTCTGTTATATCGGGATTTTAAAGTTAAGGTATATTACAATTTTAATGGTATCTACGTATTCCAAACATTTCAAAGAAAAAAATTACTTATTTGTGTAAAAAATGTAACAGCTCTACATTTTGAGATGGCCTAGACATAAATTACCAAAATTCACTATCTGTTGGAAATATTCTTTTCATCCATAGACATTATTAAAGTTTGGTGATAAGTCGTTAGTATATGCCGATTTAGCAACTGCCTGTAGATGATCAGGAATCGTGATTACTGTTTTTGACCACTCTTTGATGGACGTTAGTTTTAAATATTTCATTCACAAAAGGAGGTGAGACTCTCTAGAAATCTGATCATTTTTTGTCTTTGAAAATAATTTAGTATCAACACAACTCTCCTTTAGAGTGAGTTAATGCCAGTTAAATTGATTTGTTTAATAATTTACGACCCAGGCACTATTTATGTGAGGTTGAGAAGAATCGAAAGAAATCCTTTGCATACGGCTCTTTTTTCATCTTTCCACGCATAACACTTTAAAGAGGAAGTGTCTTTGTATGATGTGGGTTGAATTCATCATAAAAGTAGCAGATTCACTCTCGTGGCTTCACTTGCACTACGAAATTAATGCAACGGGAGAAATGAACCTAGAGTTCTTCAGTTTCAGTTTATATCCGTTCGCAAGGGGAATAAATAAGTATCGTTTAGTATACAAGCTTCCGCTTGCAAATCTAGTTTCATGCAATGTACGTGCTCTGCTTTGATTTAAACGAACCGTGTACATCTTCCGTATTCATACAAATTGTCGGAGGCAAATTGTAGTGAAAGTTTAATCGCACCTTTTTAATAGGCCCAGTTACCACCTTGACTGTTCATCATACTTCATATGTTGATTATAATTATGCGGAGAATCAGACACATACAAGAAAGAGTCGTAAACAACTTTCTATGGCCATTTTTTCGATGGCCACTGCGCATTGATTTATTTTGTCCTTTCATGGAAAGCAGTATTTATTCGTTTGTTTCATTTTTAGAGTGAAATAGGCGTAAAGAAGTAAAAGATCGAAGTGGAAAAATCCATTAGTTTCAGCTACAATTTCCATGGGAAATAAATGTAAAGATCACGTTCGGATCAAAGAGGGCTTGACGAAGAGTGTATATAAGTTTAAAAAGGATGATAAATTTAGCTGATCAGTACAAATAAAACGCGGCAGTAAAGAACTAATTAACTAAATGATGGGAACTTTTTATTTTGATGAAGAAACACTCTGAAAAATCGAAATCACTATTTAAATATGAAATAGAGCAATGGGGTTTCAAAAACGGTTTTTAATCGTCATTGAAATTGTTTATCACAGACTGGCATTATTCGCTAAAATCAAAATAAGAACGAGGAAACGTATTCTTTGGTTCAATAATGATAATTATAATAAATATCAATTCTAACAATTTGAAAGAAAATAATGCTACGTTAAAATTTTAGCGAAATTTTAAATAAAATTTTATAAAATATATTTTTTTTTAATATTGCACAAAAAATGAGATTTCAGAACAATAATATAACCAGAATGTTTATTCGATTCTTTAAAATTTTTTAAATGCAAAACGTCCATTTCCGACAAAAAATTTTGTTAACAACATTAGAAGTAGGTGAAACTTGTAATTTTTGGATCTTGATATAAAATAATTGTAAATTGGATTGTTAGAAAACAACTAACAAATATTCATAATACACAAGAGGAGCAAAAATATAGGCTCTAAAATACGTTAAAGTATTAAAAGAGATCAATATCCAGCCCAAGTTATTTTCGTAACAGATGCGAAAAGTAAAATAATACATTTAAAATATTTGTTTTAGTTTTTATAGAAGAAGAAATGATTATTATGTGTGTGCAATTTTTTCTAGATTTAAAGTATAGTGAATCAATTTAGAGCTCTATTTTTAGATATATAGATAAATATATATTTACCAATTTGTTTTTGAATAGTGCCTATTTTGGAACAGTCAGCAGTGAATATATAACAATTTTACGCAACCGAAGATTGTTATACTTTCATATAAATTATCCACGAGATATTAATCGATAGTTTATTTTGCTATAGAAGATTGTATTCACAGGACTTATAATTAACGAATATTGATAAGAAATAGTAATAGGCATACAATGTGCAGATAATTCGGCCTTGAAAAATGAAGATGTTTATCTTTGAAGAGTTAAGAAAATAGATTTTGAAGCTAATGCCACTAAATAATAAAAATTTGAAACTGCATACATATAGTCCGTGTGAAAATTTATGCAGTATTTTAAATTCTGAATTAATTAACTCATACCACTTCGATTGTAAACAATTATATTGTTTCGAAGGGATACGGATGAGACCAATAATGTGCAAGTTTTAATCTTGAAACATTAAAGCAGGAATTTCAAAATTAAAATTTTAAATATGTTGCGAATTAAATAACTTTTTGTACTATTTTTGTAACCGATTCTTTTTATTTTAGCAAACGTTTATTTCGAAGATCCATTTAATTAAAAAAAAAAGTCAATGCAATTCGGCATTTGTTTTTTAGAAATAAATTAGAAACACACTTACTGAAAATCATTATTACCTTTTTCACTTAGATTTAGAAAAAACTAATACTCAAGCCGGTAGTAATAGAAATAGCAGTATTCTATTAGAAAACTATTAAGATACTATTCTGATTTAAAGATTAAAAGTTTATACAATTTCATAACTTCAAAAGTCTAATTTTTCTCGAAACCCAAATTGCTTTCAAATATGATGAATGTTTAATGTCAGGGAATGGAAATTATATGCAAAGATTTTTACATCGTTATGCATACATTTTTAACAAAGAAAGTATTGAAATGTTTAAAAATAATTTTACCCCAAAAGAATTTTTCTTTGGACATATATTTAAAACCCTCGATTATTATCCGCAAAAGTTCAATTCCACATGCTGCGTAAAGACGATGGACGCAATTCCCAACATCGGTTTACAAAATGCTTTCTTCAGTGATCATAATGCTCTTTGTGATAACCAAAACATTTTGCTTACAATGTGAACATCGTTCTGGGTGAATCTGTGTTAAACTTTTCACATTGTAGTATAATCGATGTCTGTGTGTAATGTTCAAATTAAATTTTATTCGATACACGAGACTCACGGGCGAGTTCTTCCTCCTCGTATGAAGGCACATCACTCAGCCGTCGGCTCAAATTAGTTTCAATTTGAACTTGATGTTGAACTTTTCCACTTTCAGGTGAACGAACCGTCCAGTTGGACTCTCGTATCGAAATATGCTTTTCCAGTTTAGAACTTACGTTGAATTTACATGTTTTAATTTCAATTAAAATAAGGTGTGCATCATAAATTCATTTATTGAAAGCTTCCATTGCTTCACATTTGAGCAAATATATAAGAGAAAAAAATCAGATATTTGACTACCTCTAATAATGTAAAAAAAAAATAAATCACGACATCGTAGTACAGATTATCGGAAATATGGAGCTGCAACAAAATGAAAAAATAAGCGAGTGTATAACGAAGGATTTGACTCTTGACTTGGAAATTTGCCAAGTCTACTGTAACTCGAAGCATCGAAGGTAGGTCGGTGGATACCACCTTTCCGAAAGAAGAGTCAATTGAATTTTTATATCGTTAAACGAGACGAAGTATGAGAAAAAAATGTACAAGTAGAAAAAGAAATAAAATAAGAATACTTGGGCGATCAAGCGAAATCCTTGCCGCGAGAGACAGACTGTCAATGCGCCATTGCATCGTAAAAGAGTGTCACCTGCCTTACGTTAGTAGACGGCATTTACGAGGGAAAACGGCTATTTTCTCCTCTAGCACCTCTTCCGCTTCTTCGGGCCTGTATCGCCTTGCCTTGGCTTGACGATGCAACCGAAAATGCAATGGGCGTCCAGGGATAAATTTACGAGGTGCGAGGATATCCGCGCGGTTTACGAGCTTCCGGTATATCCGGCACGTTCATGTACTCGCAATACTGATATTATTCGTGCACTTCAAGTGTCTTCTGCTAAGATAAGTTCGTGATCTGGTTACCTTTCTGCACGTGGTTTACATCTTAATGAGTTAGACAGCATTCTCCGGAGATGCACGTTCGCCATATGTCTCACTAGCCAACGCACATCTATTCAATCGCTTATATTTTACACTGCACCCAGTACTCTCACTCTCTATTATATGAACTTGCTCTACAAAAGATGGCCCATGTATAAATTGCGATTGGGATTTTTAAGGGCCGCTGTTAGCTTTTCCTACTTAAGACCAGGCACTTATCGGGAAAAATAGACAGGGCCAGACTAGTTCTGTAACGCAGTTTTAGCTCAAATCTGTTTAGAACTTTTAACGAGGGTTTAACAGGAACATGCTGCAACCCTACTTTTAGAAAATTTATAACAATTTATAAACAATGAAACTAATGAGAATATTTGAATAATTTCCGACTTTGGATATATAATCTCACAAGATCTCATTATTAAATATTAGCATTTTACTATGAGATATAAATATTTTCATGACTTTTCACTGTCTTTCACTTACACAGTACTATTTAAACTTTTCGCCTTACATTATTTGTGACAATTTTTTAGATATTGATGCCCCTTCCGCTGAAAATGCAACGCGACCCTGAAGTTGAACCCCTTCTATTTTTAAATACAAAATATAAATGTAACTTTATATAAGTCGTGAGTCGATCGATAAATAATGAGATGTCAAACCCATTTGATACTAGTATGAGAATACTTTCAATTAAAGTGTTAAGGAATTTTTTTTTAAAATGATTTTTTTATTGCCTTGAAAGTCTAGACTGGCCCAGACCTTGCGCGACAGAGTAGGCCAAATCGTGAAAAGCTAGCGAAAATTATAATATGTTCATTAAATGAGCCAAGTTCTGTTACTCGTGGGTTTTTGGTGTCGCTGATTATTATGAATTATTATTATTATTATTATTATTATGATTATTATGAATAAAAACTTCGAAAAGAAAATGGTTGATCTGATATCCCGGACGAGTATGCTGAATAAATTGTTAAATTTTTTTGAAATTGGTACAAGGCGTTATTCAAGATCGCTAATTACGAATTGGATGTCAAAAACTTAAAAGATAATATGACGCGAAGATCTAATACCGTGCGCGAGTATGCTGAATAAACTTTTGATTCTTTTCAAAATTAGTATAAGAGGGTTTCTGAGTTCGTTCATAACGTATCCGATTTCAAAAATAAAAAAAAAACATAAAATAAAAAATGGCAGATTCAGCATGGCGGCCACCAGAGTTATAATCAGCGTCCTCAAAGACAACCTTATACCAATTTTAAAAAGAGCCAACATTTTATGTAGCATACTCGCCCGCCATATTGTATGCGCTATTTTGTTTCTTTAGTTTTTGACATACGATTCGTAATCAGAGACATTGAAAAGTTCATTCTACCAATTTAGAAAAAAATAAATAAAAAATTTATTTGGCAAACTCATCGGCCAGATTGGATCCGCCATTTTGTTTTCGCAATTTTTGACATCGGATTCATAATCCGTGACCCCCAAAACCCATTAGTAACAGAATTGGACCTATTTTATGAACATCTTATAACTTTCAGCAAGTTTTTCGCAATTTGACCACACTGTGAGCTGCGGCCACTGTAGAAAAATTCGTGCAAGAACAAAGTTGGAAAAAGTAGTAGCTAATTTTCATATTTCTGTTAGAATAAGTTTCTGTTGACTCATACAGAAAAAAAACTAGGCTGTCACTGCTGGTCAAAATTACTTCTGCCCTTTACAAAAAATATTGCTCGCTGACTGTGAAAAAATTCTATTATAAGTTTATAATAATTCTAAATAAAAATATAATTTATTTTTAATTTCGAATCTACGGATTTGATTGCACTTATTAGAGAGCGCAGAATGTTGCGCCGATGAAGCACACATTTAAAGTAAACCTAAGAGCGTTTTAGAAAAACTTGGGCCCTCCGGGGCCCTTTGTATCGATTTCCCGAGGTTTATAACCGTTAGTGAGACAATAATTGAGACAATAATGAGAAAAATTATTTTTTCTTACTTTTAGGCAGCTTTTCGCGATTTTGGTACACTGTGCGCTGGTCAAAAAAGTTTACAGAATATTCAAAATAATAAAAAATATATATTCTTGAAAAAATTTTTTCAGTTATATCAAGTTTCTGAAATTTTTTACATTCTCATGCTAATGAGAAGATATAGGTTTTATATAAAATTTCACTTTGTTAGTTTTCATCAAATCTCCACGTTTTGAGACCCGCTGAGTCAGAAAATACAATTTTTGCGAAGGTCTCTTTCCGTCTATCTGCAGTCTGTAGTCTGTAGACTGTAGCCTGTTGCCTGTAGTCTGTATCGTGTAGGCACGATATACTTCGAAAGAATGATCAGATTGGATTCTGCTTCAGCACACTTTTTTAAAGCCCAAAAAGAAAGAAAGAGTTTGTAAATCAACTATTATGCAAGAAAATTCAAAATGTGAGCGCATTTTCCAAATATTTGAAACCATTCTTTCTAAGATTTAAAAATTCTATGCACGGCTATTTATAGTGCTCGGAAACTCGAAAAATTTACTTTAATTAATTTTTTTGGTAACAGGAAAATTATCAGAGTTATAGCATTTTCAAACTCAAAAAAAACTAAAACGAAGATTTGGAGCTAAAAAAGCATGATATGAAAAAAAGCCAAGTAAAGAAAAACGTTGATTTTTGAAAGCCCCATAGGATTATCATGGCAACCTTATGAATTTTGTCCAAAAATTTAAAGTTAAAGTTTGGATTCTACCAAAAATAATAAAAAATCATAAATTCCATGTTGCGGGAAAACTTTGCAAGATATGCAAAAAATGAATTTAATAAAATTGCGCCCCTGAAAAGATCTACAAATTTATCTGAAATCACTTTTGTATGGGACCGTTAGTTTTTCTTCCAATCATAAAAAATAAGATTATAAATTTAAAAAATACGTTTCTGGAAAACTGACACAAGAGACAAACAAAAATAAAAGACAAAAGTTGTTCAACCAAAAAATACCTACAAGTTTGTTATAAACTCGGGTTATAAAAATATATTAAAAGTAAAAACAAAACTTTTTGGATAAAGGGCACAAGATATAATAACCTTTTATTTAACCACATTTTTCGCCCTGAATTACATTAACATTAAATATAACAAATTAAATTTATGGAATAACGGCACCAATTGCAATGAAATGTTTAACAATTATGTTTATTTTAATATAATGCGCATTTTTTCATGATAAAAATAAGACAATTAAAATACTTATGTTCCAATACTAATGTATATTATAAATAGTAATAATATAAATTTATTGAAATGATATATATTTTTGAGAGTGGCTGAAAATAAAATTTAATACAAAATACGGAAACAATATTAAAATAATCATTTAAAAAAATATTTGTACTTTATTTTGAAATATCTGAATAAGCAGCCCCAGACCGAAGTAGAAATAAATATAATAAACATTTGATGTAGTAAAGTTAAACACAATGTAGAAAAGTTGGGGTTTTTGATGAAATAAAGTGCGAAGCATGATATACGTGATGAGAATGTGTTCGTTAAGGCTGAAGGAGCTTTAACAGAAGAGAATTCACATTCACCAAATAACAGTTGCCGATGCTTTGACCTTTAATTTGAAAAGGCTGGCGCACATATGTGGGGTAAATACAAAGACCTAGCGCATAGCGCGAGATAAATACATTATCGAGCGAGAAGCGCGGGAGAAATATATTATTGAACGTGCAGCGCGAGAACCAACAGTCGCGCGCCGTAGGCACGCTCAACCTTTTCTAGCAAAGCGAGCTGCGAGCCAAAACCAAAAGATTTTTCCACTAGAACCAATGACGCTTACGCACGTACGCTGAAATTCTAAGCGATTATTTTTTATACCAGTCAAACATTTATCAATATTCTGAAAGGAAAAGGTTCAACCTTTCTTTCTAACATAAACCTTTTTTTTTAAATTGTTCCTTCATGAAAAGTTTTATTAACATTTAATCTTTATTTTAAATGTCAAATATTAATGGTTTATGAAATACTGATAGTGGATAGAATCAGTCTAGAAAAGTCTTTTTAAACTCTACTGAACAGAGTTTTTTGTGTTGCCATTTGTAGAGTTGAAAATCCTCAAAACAATTAGTATATTCTCAAAAAAACCTTTAAAAACCTTTTTCGAGAAAAGCCAAATTTATTTAGGGGTTTCCTTTTCAAAGATAATCTTTTTAATCCTTAAGCGGGCGCATTCTCGTAAAATTTACAAAAACTGCACAAAAACCCCTCCCCTACACGTGCCACTTATTATTATGCGCTGAGTTTCCACCTATTCCAAGATCATTCTCTCTCTGAAATCTAGACAGACCATTTTGCAAAGAATTGTTTCTTATAAGCGCCTTTATGTATAAGTATATTACATATCCTGTACTATTTTCTCTGAGTTCCTCCACATTTATATCGTTCTACAATGGGACTGAATCGCGAAAGGCTGGTCAAATGTACAAAATGGGCCAAATTATGTTACTCGGGGGTTTTTGGGGCCGCTAATTACGAATTCAGTATAAAGAAATTAAAAAACAGAATAGGGGATCTAATATGGCGGGTGAGTATGCTTAATAAATTAGCGGTTGTTTTGGGGGTAGTTGAATATTATTGTGAGGTTGGAAACATACTATGTGGTTTCGTAAAGGTGACGCTTGTAACTATTTTTTATTTGAAAGTTTTACGGCTCTTTCACATGACGACATTTTGGAATTGTTTCTTTAAAACTGATGGGGGTGAATTGCAAGGCGTTGTTTAATATTATTGATAGGTTCAGAACATATCCTGGGGCTTTAGAAAGGTGGCCATGGGCAAGACCCTAGTTGAAAGTTAAGCCAAAAAATATTCTTATTTTGAAACAACAACTTTTGAGTTTAATGAAAAAGACAAATTTTTAACATAGTACACTGAAGCTCTTCTACATCGCCACTTTTAGTACTGACGGTTTGTGAGATTTAACTCAATATAACCCGCTCCGCTCTTGGTTGTTCACGCCTGAGTTCCCGCCTGAGTGTCAACCTTAGACCCCGCACACCCCACGCATCTCCTGTTACACTAACCTGCGGCAAATCGTCTGTTCTCGGAAGGGATTTAACAAGGATGGCTATCAAAGAGTTTCCCTTCAGTTGAATCTTCTACCAAAGCAGATTATTTTGTAACCAAATAGTTGCACTTTTAACCCAGAAGGCTAAAAATTCTCCCAAAATAGATATATTTTCAGCCATTCAAGAGAAAAAAAGATTTGCATCAAATAATTGAGTTTCAAAGGCAAAGCTTAAATTCTCTGAAAATTAATTGAAATTCTCCTCGAAATTATGAATTTTCATAAAAAAACTTAATTTTTAACCAAAAAGTTGGGACTTAAACGAAAAACGAATTATTTTTAACCCAATTTTTTCAAATAATTATTACCTGAAATATTAAATACTTAAGAAAAGTCAACGAAACCAGCTTTTCGGAATTCTATAATTCTTTATACGAGTAAGCCACCTGTGTACGTTATCGATGATATAAAATCGCTACTGTCGGAAGAGTTGGTATGAAGTTGGCGTGGAATCAAACTTTGGATTCTGTCAACCGCATAGACATATAAAAAATATGTTATGATCAAACATATGAATACACTGACTATCCCTGTTGAGTCTCTTCACTCCCGGAAACGGTTTTATTGTCGTAAGGTTAGCTTTTTCCACTATTCTCGGGTATAGGACACAATGCGAATCTCTCTCGTATAAATCATGTCATGTGACCCACAGAGAACAATGGTTATTGAACATGTGGTCCAGCTTCTATTTGCAATTGTTTATATATCGAAGAATTTAAAAAAACGTAGTGTACATACTGTCGGTATCGTTAAAAAATTCGGTAACGTCAAGAAAAATGGTCGGTAACGGTAAAAAAATACTGGTTGACAGAATTCACGGAATTCAAGAAATTCATGTAATTAATGGAATTTACGAAATTCATGAAATTCACGAACTTCACGAAATTAACCGAATTGAAGGCGTTCATGAAATAAGTAGAATTCATATTGTTCATGGATTTCACGAAGTTGATGAAGTTCAAGGAATTTACGAAATACAAGGAATTCACGGAAATCAAGGAACTCACGAAATTCCTGAAATTCATAAAATTCACCGATTTCATGCAATTGATAGAATACATATAGTCGACGGAATTTACAGAATTAACGGAATACAAGGAATTCACGGTACGCACAGAATTCACGAAACTCATGAAATGAAAGAAATTCCAGGAATTTAAGAAATTCACGGAACTCCCGGAACGCCTTACCTTGACAGAATTAGCGGATTTCATAGAATTCATGAAATTCATGGCATTTATGGAATTCTCGGAATTTATGGAATCAATAGAATTCCCGAGATTAATGGAATTCGCGAAGATGAAAGGACTCATGGAACTCACGAAATTCAATTAATTCAAGAAATGCATGAAATACAAGGAATTCAAGGAATTCAAGGAACTCAAGGAATTCACGGAAGTCATTCAATTCACAGAATTCACGGGTTTCAGGGAATTCACGGAACTAATTGAATTCACGGAATTCACGGAATTCATGAAATTCATTGAAAATCTTCGTATTCACAGAATTCGCGGAATTCACGGAATTCACGTGGGGGCGTGAAGGCACCCTTGTAACTGATCACAGAAATAATGTTTGGTTGCACCCCCACCCCGTTCAAATACTTCGTGGGAACGAGAAGGTGCCGCTGTGCTTCGTCAATAAAATAACTTTGCTCAAACCCCTACCCTTTTTCTAACTATTCGTGGAGGCGCGAAGGCATCCCCGGGACTGGTCTCAGAAATAATGCTAGTTAAACCCTTTCTTCTTTCTAAACCTTGGTGGGACGGCACATCATCCCCGTGACTGGTTACAAAAATAATCCTGGTCAACCACCTACCCCTCCGCAACGCTTCGTAGGAATAAGCTGGCACGTATGTGACTGGTCATAGAATTAATGTTTGTCAAATCCATACATCTTTCCAATGACTCGTGAGGGTAAAATCACAATCGTGTGAATGGTCCCAGAAATAATACTGGTCAAACCGCTACACTTTTAAACACTTCGTGGGGATAAACGTCCACCCTGTCACTGGTCACTGAAATAATGCTTGTCAAATGTCTATACTTTTCCAGCACTTCGTGGGGTTGGAAAGCCACCCGTGTGACTGGTCACGGAGATAATGTTGGTCAAACCTCTATACCCGCATCTCTCTGATTTGTCTTCCGTGATTAGTCACAACTATAGATTATCAGTTTTAGCTTCATGCACAACCTTTAGAAAATCCAATACCCCCTACGTATTATACTAGAGAAGGGAAATAGATATAGCAGCATATTTTCTAAAACATGAATGTTCGATTTTCTAGTCAGAATTCTACTTTGAAATAGAGAAAACAGCTGATTTACTAATTTCAAGATTCAGAAGATCAACCTTTCAATCTTATTTATTCTTAAATAATTATAAATTTACTTGCATTATCATAGACACGCTGCACATAGTTGTTTGCTTCTAGATGAAATTTAATTTTTAATATTACTTCTAGAATACTCACATAAAAAGTTTATTTTCAATCAAATAGTAGAATTTTCAACAAAAATAAAGATGAATTCTTCAAGAAAAATATAATGCATGAATAATGTTTTTACCAAGAAATATATAAATTTTGTATTCAAAACATTTAAATCCATCCAACAAAGATAAATTTTTAACAAAGTATGTGAAGCCTCAGCCAGAAAACATTCTCAAATAAAATAATGAATCTTCAACTAAAAAAATCTTCTCGCTACGTGGGCACATTCCCGTAGCGCGCTAAGCGCGTGGCTCGCTATGTTCGTAAGATTGTACGTGCCTGGGTAACGACTGTGGTTTCTCGTGATTCGAGTTGAATAATACGTTTATCTCCTGCTTCGCGCTCGATACTGTATTTTCATCACGCTACACGCTCGGTCTTTGTATTTCCCCTATATTTTTGAACATATTTTTCAAATTATAGTTCAAAGCACCAAAAACTGTAATTTGGTGATAGTGTCTTTTTTTTTGCTGAAGCTACTTCGGTTCTAGCAAACATCGTCTAATCACGTGATCATGCTTCACACTCGATTTTGTTCAAATTATGAATTTTCCTACATTACATTCAAAATTTGTATATCAAATGTGTTTTTGTATTTTTATTTTTTATTTCAAAAATTAATAATAAATTTGTAGCTCTTTTTTTGTGGGAGTAAATTTTGTCCACAAATGTAATTTTTTTCTTTCGTTTTGTACGATTAAAACCAAAACAGCGAGCTTTATCAGAAAATAATTTATAACTATTTTTGCTTATTTCAATAAAACAAAAACTATCTTCCTTTAAAAAGTAATCCATGAGAAATTTACATTCAGTAGGACAAATTTTTTAGGTTTACAAGTACTATAAATAGATTGCATTAAAATTTTCAAATCTTAAAAAAATGGGTCTGCACGTTTCTGAAAATGCTCTAAATTTTTAAATTTTAATCCAAAATAGCTGGCTAATGAGCATCACCTTCAGTCTTAAACACTGAAAGATTATACTAATGGCCAATCTAAGAAAATAATTGTTTTCAGAAATATCGGGCTCACATACGATTATTACGTGGACGGCGATCGGATGCGGACGTGTAAATTTGCCGCTCCTCAATATGTTGTGTTTATATAAGTTTTGAAGTGTTTAATTACATCAAAATTTATATTTCGCGAAAGTGCCAGTGACTTGTTTCATGGAACATTGTGACTTTGTTTTTAATTCATTAATTGTTTCATGTTTATGCACTTATGTTTTTGCGTATCTTTAACATTAGTCTTTCCTGCAGAACTATGGGTGCGTGTTCGAAGTGTGGTGTAGTTGTATCCAGTGGAGGATCTGAAGTTCTCGCTTGTGTTAAGTGTGGCAATCTGGTGCATTTGTCCTGTGCTAATTTCGGAATTTCGCGAAAAACTTTTGAAAAACTCAAAAAAGGTCAAATGGACTATGTTTGTGAGGTATGTTCTCCATTGACCACTAGTGACACCTTTACGTTAGTTTCTGGCAACCCAAGTCTGAATCCTAATTCCACTGATCTACAGGATGTTGAAGGTACCCCCTACTCCCACCTCCGTCTCTGTCTCGGAAAATGTTAACACCCTACACCCGGGACTCGCTGAACTCTAGCAAAACTCTAGTGCAAAATGAAGAGATTGAACTTTTCAAGAAGGAAGCGAATAATTTAAAAGCCAAAGTGGTGACTCTCGAGCATGCGCTCAATGTTAACGAACAAGCGGCGCTGAACACGATGCTCGAAATTCACGGCCTACCCATGAAGCCGAACGAAGACCTCATGGCCTCCTTAGAATTCGTCGCCAGGGCTCTCGACGTAAATAGTCATAAGGATGTCGTTGTGAAACTGTATCGAATCATGAAAGCACCTTCAATCCCCCCCCCCCTCACCGATAATTGTAGCTAAATTCGGTAGACAAGATCTACGGTGTTAACTTATTGCAAGACATAGGTTAAGAGAGACTTCTCTACCTTGAATATGGGATGCACTGAACACGAAAAGCGTTTTATTGACCTTCATGAGGCATTAACACCACTAAATAGGAAGATTTATGCTATTGCCCTCGGTCTTCGGAGAGAAACAAAGATCAAATACTTGTGGATTGCTGTCGGAAAAATTTTCTGCCGTAAGGCGGATGGTTCACCTAGGATACATCTGCCTGACATTTAATCTGTTGAAGGGCCACAATAGCAACTACTCTTTAAATCCATTATGGATTCGATTTTTTCTTTTTGATCATGAGCAGTACTTTATCGTTTATGGTACTACTACATAGTTAAATATCTGTCATATTTTATATACTGCTGCATGCTGGCCATTCTATATGCTGTGACTTCTATAGCTGAATATCAACAATTTTGTATTTTTACTCCGCTGATTCAAACTTGCTTATTGATGTTCTAATTTCAACTTCTAAATGTGCTTCAATCCCAATTTATCAATTGAAATCATGTAAACTGGATTGTGTTGGTTATTACTCTCTGTTACTTTAGCTTCACGGAATAGTTTTTTCAACTTATATACGTATTTCAGATATTTATATCCGTAACTATATTTAAACTTTACCTATCAATCTCACAACTGAAACTTTAAATATTTGTCACGTTAATGCTCAGTCTTTACCTGCCCATTACAATGAATTTAAGCATCACTTTATGTCCTGTTCCTATCATGTCATAGCCGTATCTGAGACCTGGCTAACGCTTAACATTTCTTCGATCATTGTGGCACTTGATAATTACACGCTTTTTCGCAGAGATAGAGATAAGAGATGAAGGGGTGGGGTCTGTCTCTTTATTTATGACAGCTTAAGGGGTGTACAGGTGGTCCTCTTGCCAATTACCCTACTTTCGAATACCTTTTTATCATGGTATCCTCGCCTAATGAGAGTGCGATGGTAGGTGTTATTTACAGACCTCCTAACGCCTCCTACGACAGGGAACTTGAGAATGACATTTTTGACTTTATACCTAATTGTAATAACATTGTACTCACCAGTGACCTAAACACAAATATTAATGCTACCAACAATTTAACTCACTATTTAAAATCAGTAGTTTTCTCTGTCAGATTATCTATAATTCCCTGTGATGCTACCCACTACACTGATCATTCTAGTACATGGATTGACTTGATGATTGTGGATGATTTTGACAAGTTGATTTCTTCTACTCAACACTCAATCTCATTTCTCTCAAACCATGATCTTATCAGCATTCAATACTAGTTATCCGTTAGTTCATCCAATGGTGTAACTCCGCTGCCCATACGAAATCTTAAGAATATAAATGACACTGAATTTCTTGAGGACCTCTCTAATTATGATTGGAGTAGTATTTTTATTATAAAGAATATAAATAGAAAGGTGATTTGTCTGATTGCATTTTTAACTTCAGCGTTTGAAGAATTTGCGCCTCTCCATACCCCCAAAGCAAAGAAGACGTCTACTTCTTGGATCACTCGTTATATCGAAAATTTGATAAAAGAAAGAGAAAAAAACGTAGATGGGCAAAAAGAACAAAAAATACTATTATTCAAGGCGAATTTCGTAAATTGAGAAGCCTAGTGAAAACTAAAATCTGAGATTCGTACAACCAATATAGGTACAATTCTATAAAAAGCAGGTATAAAAATGAAAACATCTGGCTTCTTTTGAAACGGCTTGGACTTATTTCCTCTAAACACTTTACTCCTGATAAAAATTTCTTACCTGCAGAATTTTTAAATGCTTTTACTACAAAATCCACACTCCCTGTAAATAGCTCTCTTAACCTGTCCTCAGTTTTCTCTACTTTTGATGATACTAAATTATTCTTTTCTGATGGTATTTTAATTAAAATGATTCGCCTTGCTTTGCCAGTCATCGGCCAACAAATAATTTAATGAACCCAATGCAATCTGGATTTCACGCCAGACATAGTACACTTATAGCCTCACTTAAAGTAACTTCTGACCTTAAATTGGCAATTGATAGAAGGGAAATAACGGTTATTGTCCTTTTTGACTTTTCTAAGGCGTTTGATACAGTTAAGCATAATTTACTATTGACTAGGCTCAAATCGCTCTATCTCTCAAAAGTGGTTGTTAAATGGTTTGAATCATACCTTAGTAATAGGTCTGAAATAATAAAAATTAGCAATGGGGAACGGTCCGTTTGTGGGGAGGTTAAGAGTGGTGTCCCTCAGGGATGCACGCTTGCACCCACTTTATTTAATCTGTATACCTCTGAACTTGGTAACGAGCTTAAACATTGCAACTATCACAAATATGATGAAGACTTTAAGCTTTACCTTTCCGGGCCAGTTGCCAATCTTAAGAGCGTACTTTGAGGGATACAGGCGGATATTGATCTGTTGGTGCAGTGGGCCTCGACAAGTGACCTTCTTCTTAACCCTGCGAAAACAATAGCTATAAATAAAGGAGCTTCTTCCTCTCCACCACTTAAAACAATTACAGCCCTACCCCCTCTTTTGATCGATAGACGTATTATCCCATTTGTAAAATCAGTGAAGGATTTGGGATATATTTTAATCGCACTCTTACTTGGAACGAACAAGTAGCGAATATTTCAAGGAAAATATTTAGAGTCAGCCAACAACTTAACAGGGATAAAAAATCACTTCCTACTTCAACGCATATCCTCCTTGTTAAAAGTCTTATCCTTCCTTTCTTTGTCTACGGCGCTGCAGCCTACGAAGATATTACTGATGAGCTAAATGCTAAGCTTGAGTGCACGCTTAATGTTTGCATTCGGTTTATCTATAACATCCCTAAAAGTGAAGATATTACTCAATATAGAGAAAGAGCATGAAAGAGCAGTAATGAAGCTCCGCACGATCTACTCAACCTTTTCCATTTTATTGACAAAGATCAACCAACACATTCCAAACTCCGTGAAATGAAAAAAGTACTAGAAATTCAGCCACGTCGTATGTGTAAAATGCGAAGGTCTTTTATTATTCATGGTACTCGGTCCTTGGAACAAACTACCGAAAATAATAAGAAATTCATCTTCTCAATATCACTTTAGAAAACTACTTTTTGGTTACTTATCTGACACATCAAATCCTTCCCTCGAAATTACACATTGGTAAAAATTAAATCCGTAAATTAGAATATATATGAGTGTATTCATGACTCTATTTACTTATAATTATGTATATTTGCGTATGTACATTATAGTTTATTTCTTCACTTTTGTGAAATACTTATATATCACTAGGTCCTTATAGGGCTATTTAGCCCTAGGAAGTTTCCACAAATAAATACAAAATACAAATACATGCATACATACATATATATTGATAGACATACCCATTTGTAAGAACCTGTTTTTTGGGTTCAGGGGTCACTTAATACGTGGACATTAAAAAAAAACTACATCTTCTTTAATGAGAATGTAAAAGTAAGTCTTAACGAATCAGTTCAAATTTAAACCAAGTACTCGAACTTTCAACAAAAAACTGTGGATTCTTGATAAAAAATGGAATCCAAACAGTTATATTTTTAACCAAGAGAGAAGAAATTGTTACCAAAAGTACTGAATTTTTAACATCTTTTAAACTGACTCAAATTGTATCCAACATTTTAAAAATAATTTTAAAACCAAAAAAGTTTTTCAAAAATATTCTTTAATTTCTTCCAAATTCACATAAATTATTCTAAATTTTTTTTAAAAATTAATATCTTCTGATAAAGTATCACTAGAAATTTTATCAGGGGTCTTAGTGAAATTTCATCTAAAATTTCGGAAAAATCTTCAAAATAAAAAAAAATTGCCCTAAATCTTCCTGATTCTTTTTTTGTATTATTGGAAATGTTTTGAGACAATTTTATTTCATTCTCCCTAAGTCAGTCAAAAATCTTAAAAAGTTCCTACATTTTTGTTTGAAACATCTGTGAAAAAAACTGCACGAAAATTGTCTAGAAACCTTTTGGATAATTATTTAAACCTTTTTAAATGTTCTGAGATCTTTTGAATATTCTCTCTAAAATAATTTTTAATCATCAAAATTCACTGAAAAATTTTCTAGGAATCTTGAAAGATGTGTAGTTTCCTCTGGAAACCTCTCAAAATGTTGTAAACTTTTACGTTTCGAAACCACCTGAATCCGAAAAAACAGGTTTTACGAGGGTAGTTCAATAAGTCCTTAGAATGACCAACATATGGCGCGCCAATCGCTCCAAATCATCTGTTTTCAGTCAGCACCACTCCCGACTAGATATATGGTGCAGTCACAGTCCACATCTTCTGAGTTAACGTGTTTTTATAACCAATTGAAAAAAAAAATTGTTCGTTAAGAAAAATGGAAAAAAACGAGTTCAGACCGGTAATGAAACATTTTCATTTGAAGGGTTTAACTCCATATGAGATAAAAAATGAATTGGACTCAGATCATGGCACATCTGCCCCTGCCTTAGCAACGGTTTATAACTGGGTAAATGAATTTAAG
>NC_046658.1:48484324-48486828 GCF_010883055.1 Belonocnema kinseyi | reverse complement strand
GACCAAGTGTATAGAGCTCCAAGGAGATTATGTTGAAAAATAAAAAAAAAATTAACCAAAAAAAATTGTTTTTATACTTCATTCTAAGGACTTATTGAACTACCCTCGTACGTTAGTGTCTCTCTGTCTGTCGTTGTCTTTACCTGTGTACCGGATATCTTTTGACAGACTAATCTAATATTGATTGAAGTATACTTTTCTGGTTCAAAAGCTACTTACTTTACCGATATCATCAATGCTTTTAAAATTGACTAAAAAGTGCTCGAACATCATAGATAACCATGAAAGATGTACAAGAGGATCGATCTTTATGTCTACAACGAAAATCCTTTTCCACAAACCAATGCTTTCCAAGACCCTTTAAGAGTAGGTATATGATCTATTTTAGCCTTCGCGAGGATAACATGGGTTTTCCTTTCCCTTATGTATTCTCTTGTCCTTAAGAAGCGACAACCCTTCTCTCCTTCCGCTCAGGGAAAACACATTTTAAGCATTTCGCTACACCTCTATCAGGTATCCCTTACCCATTAAATATTGAGAGTTACAGATCATATAATAAAAAATTTGTCATAAGGACAACCGCAGGATTTCGCCGGGAGCGGGTGCTAATCTGGAAAATTGCACCCGCTCCCAGCGAAATCGCGGTAAAATTTCAGCCACAACCACGTCTCACGACCGTGAGATAGGTGGTTACAGTCTATAAAGGAATCAATACGACGATCCAGCCGTGCACCCTAAGAACACGGAGCGACACACGGACAACCGCCTTCTGCATTTTTCCCGCAAGAGTTTTATCATATTGTTGACACGCAGGGATGCTTTTTAAGCCATTAGCAAGTGAAAGCTTGGCACCTCCAAGAACACCGATGATAAGGACAATAAGTTTAACAGAATATTCCGGGCACAATCGATGCAACTCCCTTATAAGGTCTCGATACATCTCTTTCTTTTCATTCTCCTTGGTTATGATGTTTTTGTCAGCTGGTGCTGAAAATTCGATAACGAACATGGTTCGCTTCTCGAAGTCAAGAAGAACCATGTCAGGCCTCGAGTGAGCAACAGAAACAATTGTCGAGAATATAAAGTTCCAGTATATGCGGCACTTACCATTATCGACAATTGACTGAATTTCCCTAGGAGCATTTATAGGAGCGACATTAAGGTTAATGCAGTAAGAGTGACAGAGATGGTAATAAAGCACTCTTGGTGCCGCATTGTGCATTTGAATGTAGGTCGTTCCCGCGTGAGTTAGACAACTAGATAGTATGTGAGCTAAATGCTCGGGGTGTGCATGGCACGCCCTGCAGCTAACATCGAGAATGTCTTCGCTCAAAATGTGGCGACGGTATTTTAAGGTGGAAATGACACCGTGTTGGCATGCAAAGATGAAACCCTCCGTACCAGACTTTAATCCGGGAGATTTAAGGAAAGCAAACGTTAGCTCACAAGCCATTGGCTGACCCTTCACATTTCTGGGGAAGATACCGTGCATCCTCTTTTCGAGGACCTGTTCACGAAACTTTTTCTCTTGTGCTTTCTTAATCCGGGCTTTCAGGAGTGAGTACTTGAGATAGATGAGATTTGATGCATTTTGCTCACCCCTAATACTGAAGTCAAGTCCGAGTGTTTCAGCAGCCTCCTCCGCTGCTTTGTACAGAAACGCTCCTTTGCACACTTCTCCCACTCTACCGTTTGCAACTCTATGTGCTGTACCCAGAATAATCCTGTTGTGAAGACATTCAAGACTCAATATTCCGTGACCTCCTTGACGGCGTGAGATGTACAGTCGCGGAACGGAAGACTTAGGATGCATGCTTTTGTTCATGTGCATAACCTTTCTGGTCCCGATATCAAGGAATCTGAGCTCGTTCTTTGTCCATGGAACTACTCCAAATAAATAGATTAGTACCGGGACGGCAAGCATGTTCATTGCAGATACTTTGTTCTTCGACGACAGTTCGCAAGACCAAATCTGTCGGATGAGACTTTTGTATCTGCTTCGGAGAGTGTCCTTTATAGATGTCACATCCTGAATGCGGCTCTGTGGCACGCCCAGGTATGTATAAGTCTCTCCAGCGCAAAGGTGTCGTATGGCGCTTTTATCAAAGAGCTCAGGATCTTCGGGGATGCCATTAAGTTTTCCTCGCTTCCAATAAACGTTGGCGCATTTGTCTAACCCAAATTCCATTCCAAATTCCTTAGTATATCGTTCGACAATCCCCAGATCTAGGTGCAGTTGCTCTCTGTTTTTAGCATAGATCTTAAGATCGTCCATGTAAAATACATGAGTGACCTTGTACTTTCGATCTGCAGGTTTGCCGCACAAGTACCCATCGAAATGGCGAAGTGCTAGAGATAGTGGCAATAATGTAAGGCAAAAGAGGAGTTGGCTCATGGTGTCGCCTGAAAGACACCTCTCTGAAACGTGACCTTGTTAGTTGTCACACGATTTTTGCCAGATGAGATAGTAAATCTGGTTTTCCAAAGCGGCATTAATCTCTCTA
>NC_046658.1:48472376-48484224 GCF_010883055.1 Belonocnema kinseyi | reverse complement strand
AGGATAGCTGTGAATATCTTATAAAGTGTGTTCAGACAAGTTATTGGCCTGTAATTCTTCGGGTCAGCTAAGCTGCCTATTTTCGGCAGGAGTATTGTGCGCTCTTTCACCAACCATTCTGGAATCGGCTCTTCCGACTTCAAATATGAGGTGAATATACGGGCCAAATGCTAATGGGTTGAAGAAAACTTCTTCCACCAGAAGGTCTTGATACAATCTGGTCCCGGTGCGGAATAGCTCTTCATACCTCTTAATACTTTTTTCACCTCCTGGGTAATGATGACGGGGCATTCTTTATCAGGTGTTATGAGCTATTTATATTTTCTGAGTCTTCGTCGAGTCTATACTGAACTTCGTAGACTTCTCTCCAAAATACAGCGACCTCCTCTGGTTTGGGTGGGTGTTCGACAGTTTTTTTCTACGATTTTCCATAAATACATGTTTTTTTCAAGTTATCTTGCTAGAAATTGGAATCGAAACAATACTGTATAAACAAATTTCTCTTCCGATCATAATTGTTTACATTAAAGTCAAATTTAATGTACAAGTGCAGTAATCAGGCATTTTTCGACATAAATATGCATTTTTTTCTGTGTCAATTTTTTTTAAATTGGAAAATTAATAATAATTTTAGCAAAATTCATAATTTTTTATTAATCTTATAATTTTTTAAACAAATTTAATAAACAAATTCATTATTCGGGCGTTTGTTGGCAGAAAAATTCGGTTTTTTTAATCCTGTATTTTCAGTTAGGAACTTCATGACAATTTCAGCTAAATTCATAATGTGTTGAGGAATCGTACGAATTTTTTAAAACAAATTTGATACACAAATACATTATTGAGGCATATGTCGACGGAAAATTTTTGTTTTGTTTTGATATCTGACGACTCGGCAACATTCATAATGAGTTGACAAATTTTATGATTTTTAAAAACAAATTTAACAAGCAAATACATTATTCAAGCATCTGTTCGTGGAAATTTTTTTTCGATATCCTAATTAAAACTTTTATCATAGAAAAAACTAATTTTTCGGTAGACAAATAACCGAATAATGCATCAGTTTATTAAGTTTGTTTAAAGGAACATAATATTAATAAACAAATTATGAATTTTACTACAAATATCATAAAGTTCCAAATTAAAAATAATGTGCATCGAAAAAACAAATTTTCCTATCGAAAAATGCCTGATTACTGAATTTGTTCATTAAATTTATTTATAATATAAAGAATTAATATAAAGAATTTAATCTTAAGAGAAATTTTTTTGAATATCATATTAATTTCTATTCAAATTTCTTGCAATATAACTAGAAAAAAACGTATGATTATGGAAAATAATAGTAAACATTTTTTCAACAAATAATTTGTTTATAAAAAATGTTGTTGTTTAATACATAATATTGAAACATCTTTAGCTAATATTAGGTTAGGAAACTTAGGCGATTTCAACATTTTTTGTGTTATTAACGAGTACTGTGAACGTCAAATAGATAAAATGGCCATTTTTTCGTCATATTTGTTTATTTATGAAAAATTGAAAACCTAATCGAAAAATCAGGCTCGACAACTGTCTTAGAACTCTTAACAGCTATTTTCACATTTTTCTGTTCAAATCGTTAAATATTTGTGGGCAGTACGCCATTTTGAACCAAAAAAGTCATTTTCTTCCCACTGCGGGCCGGGAATGTGAAAATGATATCATGTGATCTCCCATCTAACACAACGCTGCTGAAGGTCGCTTGAACTTCTTAGTATAAAACACTAACCGGCTATGACTCTTGGTTGAAACTAGTCCCCCCACCCCCGCCTAAGCCGTCGTTAATCGAAGTGTTGTGGGTCACTGAGGTAGGAATTTCATTTCGAGGTTAAAAAAAGGTAAGGCTGATGTGTAGACCGTATGTGCCTCGTTCAAATCATAAAAATAATATTGGAAATGACTCAATTCAGTTGCATGTTATGAATTGTAGTATTATGCATTTATGGAAATGATAGATACGTTGAAATACAAATTCGAGTGCGAAGCACGAGATACATGATGAGAATGTATTCGTTAAAGCTGAAGGAGCTTTAACAAAAAAGAAGTCACTATCACCAAATTACTGTTGTCGATTTTTTGACCTTTAGTTTAAAGAATCTGTGCACAAGTGTAAGGAATCTACAAAGACCGAGCGCAGAGCGCGAGGTAAACACATTATAGAGCGCGGAGCGCCAGATAAATGTATTATTGAGCGCGAAGCCGCCGCTCACCCCGTGCAGCTCCTTTCACTCCTACTTGTGGCGCAGCGCAGATTCTTGGAAGAACTATATCAGGGAGCCCTTTCTCTAGGGTTCACTGTATTTGATTTTTAATCTATGGTAGAACTTTTGAACTGAAAAGAATTTTACTGCCAGAAAGATTATATTTTTATCAGATAGTTAAACTTGAAAAAAAATTTACGCGTTTTGGATAAAAATGTTAAATATTTATAAAAATAATTGCATTTTTAAGAAAACGATTAAATTTATTTAAAAAATAATCAGATGTTCAACAACGAAAATGTTTCAGTTTTAAACCAAAAATTGTAAAAAACATCTGCCCGCTGCCCTTAGTCATAGTAAATCCTACAAGTTTACGCATAGGACTTTTAAAATTAAAGTTCAAAGCATCGGCTACTGAAATTAATGATTGTGAATTATGTTATATTACAGCTTCTTCGGCTTAAAATATCACATTATGATCACGTGCCTCGCGTGGAAAAAAAATCAGATCTAACTAAAAAGCCAATTTGTTATTAAATATTTTATTGTAATTAGGGTCTTTATGTCGAAATATTCAATCTGATTATTTGTAATGTCATTTTTAAAGATTTAACCAAAAACTGCGTGCCTTATTAAAAATTACGAATAAAAAATTTGTAGCTCTTTTTAGGGTGTGAACAACTTTAATTAATTAACTTTCATTTCGATGCTTGTCTCGTTTGTCCGATAATTCGATTATTTTAATGTTGTTTTATACGAATAAAACAAAAACTATGCGTCAAAGCTTTATCCAATCTAATCATTTTTTTAAAAACTTATCGTACCTAAAACCTACTACAGATAGACAGAAACCTTCGTAAAATTGTTTTTTTTTTACTCAGACTGACGCAAAACGTGGATATTTGATGAAAGCCGACTAAGTCAACTTTGACATAGAACCAATACCTTATCATTAGGATAAGAGTGTAAACATGTGATTTTTTTCAAAATGTCATATTTTATGAATTAAGCAAAAACCATTCGTCCTATAAAAATGATATACAAGGAATTTGTAGATCTATTTTAATTGCACAAGTTTTATCTCTTAATCTTTGTCTGTATTTTGCACAGTTTAACCGCAATATGAAATTTTTTATTTTTCGTTATTTTTCAAACGATCAAAATTTTAATTTTAGATTTCTCAACAAAATTCTAAAATTTGTTATGATCGTGTAGGGAATTTAAAAAGCAACGTTTTTCTTATCTTAGTTTTTTCATATCGTGCTGTACCTAGAAGTTTTAAATCTTAAAAAAGAACTGTGGCAAGAATTTTGAAAATGCTTCTGATTTTTAAATTTCCATCCAAAATAGCTGGCTAATGAAATCTCACTTTTTTAGGCTTTGTATAATGTGGATTAGAAGCAAGTGGGATTTGGAACAAATAATTTAAATTTTCTACACAAAAAAATGAATTTTTAACTAAAATGTTATTTTCAACCAAAAGATGCATTTTATATTAGAAACTATTAATTTATAAGTGAAAATGTTATAAGCCTATAATGTTCTTAGAAAAGTGCTGCCGCAGTACTGGGTGAATTAGTTGTGCCAACGTCTAGCCAAGACTTGGCGAACGAGTACTGGAGCAGTACTGGGGGAATTGCAGTTCAATTACAGCATCAATTCTGGCAAAAATCACAGATACAATCTTTTTGGAGAAGGTTGAGGTCATTCTTAAAGTAACTTTCAACAAGGAATCCAGTGGTGACTTTAGTTTTGACCTTGACCATTACCTTCATTGTTATTTCAAGGTCACCTTTGTTTTTTAAATGAAATCACCTATTTCTGACCTTACTTAAACAATGAGCATTAGATAGTGCATTTCATTTTCAAGAAAATAAATGCGAAATTTCTCTTTGTTTAGAAACTTTAAAATTATGCTCAGAATAACGATGTCTTTTCAATCAATCAATTTTATAATTTTTATAAACAGGATATTAAGATACAATATTTTTTTGATTGATTATTTTAATGATCAAATGTAAATTTGATTTATTACTGGACGCTATTATTGGTGTTTGATAAAGTTCAATCCATACTTTAAATTCTCAGAATGCAAAATCTCATAGAAAGGGAAAGAATATCACTTCTCATGATGAGAGGCGGGTGTGCGATAGCGCGATCTTATAGGGCAGTAAGAGATCTGTTTAATCAAAAATGTAGGGCTGAAAGAGTTTCAATTTCAGCACCGACTGTTTAACGAATTATTAGAATATTTAACGATTTCGGCGCTGTCGGAGATCTACCTCGAGAAGGCAGACCGATGTCAACTAAAAATGAGGAGAACTTATTGAACGTTGTCTAGTATTTGTAACTTTAATTAGAATGTGGATGGAGACCTAAAATGAAATAACTATCACTCACATGAATTCAAATGCAGAAAGGAATGTTAATATTTATATATAGTCATTAATGCAATTACATAATCACACACTTTATTGTAAAACCAGCATCTTCACCGTACATAGTTCATCAATCCTTTACACTCTTGATAATTGTAATAAGTAATAATCCACGAGATCAGATTAGCAAAAACCAAGAAATCATGAGTTCTCACATCGGTCAGTGTGATCATGAGCACGACAAAATCTATTTGAAGATTCGCAGACAAGACAGTTTAAAAGAGAAAGTGATTCCGATAGGCTACGAGAAATTACGAACATTACCGAAACTTTAAATTAAAATGAGTCAAGGTATAATAATTATAAGTTATATGAAATTAGTTAGCCGCAACAGACGTTTCATTGTCATTTGCTGTGGATTCGCATAATTCCGTTCGAAGGGTTGCTTAAGAACTTGAAATAACTAAATCTTCTGTTCATAATATACTGCAGAGAGCAAATTTTCATCTTATTAAAGCAATACTTATTCATAAGCTAAATGAAGACGATTTCGATCGTCGCCATGAGTTTTCTGACAATATGATTACACGTACAATTAGAAATCCTAATTTCCCATCCAATATAGTCTTCTCAGACAAGGCGGGTACGAAAAATTCCATTTGGAGAAAAATTAGATCAGAGTGCAATAACTAATCATTTTTTCCATATTGGCAATTATAAGTGGTGCAAGAACGTATCCTGATTAATTTTGTCGATTAGTAAATAAAGATTTCCCACCACTGTGGGAAATCTTTATCCCTCAGTAGAAGTTCATACTCCTCGGGCTTATTGCCGCTGTGTAGGATCTTAAGTAATTTTTGAATAACTGATAAAAATAAATCATTCAAGTCTTAACAATTTAAGTGTTTAATATTTATGCGAAGTAGTACATTAGAGTTTTGATTTTAAATTATTTTCAATGTTTTTTGATCTCTTATACCTTTTTCTATTTGAATTGCTGATTCCTTATTGTATATAAAAATTATGATTAATTATTTATTTTCAAAATAAGCTAGAAGAAACTGTACACGTTGTTGGTCACTAGAACAACTGTGCACGTTTGACGTTCGATGAGAGACTCCCAACTGTACACGTCTTTTTATTATTGTTGTCAGATTTTTATCTGCTAAGATCACGGGCGCAGATAAGACCCTCCAAATGTAATATTTAAAATTACTATCAAACAATATAATTATGGTAACATCGCACCGATTCTGTACTCGCGACGTAATTGGCCAATATAACCGCTCCCGATTAAAAATGTAAGTGAGCAGTGTCGCACCATGAATTTCCCACGATTTTTTATTCTATTCTGATCAACACCGTTTATACAGGTCCTCCAGAAAACCGATGAAAATATAGACAGCGCTCTAGAAATTGTAGTATTCTAAGCAACTTCTCTGAAATGTTCGCATCATAAAAAACTTGCATCACTCTCCAGAAAGGCATCCCTGGGTTAGACCAGGAGACAAGTTATGTCGTTTCTAAATGGATGTAGCAGTTCTGGAAAAGCGTTATATGTGTAAAAATATTCTTAGAAGAACTTAGGAACAGGTTAACCCAGTAATCATGTTCTGCAATAGTTTCGTAACACATAATATTTAACAGCTTTACGATGTAAATTTTTTATGTGATCATTCTGTACTAATTCTGGAACAGTGTTATAGTTAAAAAAATCAATTGACAACAATTTAGAAACAGGGTTATTATTTTATGCTTTTATTGAACTTTTACTCAAGTAAGCCCGGTGATACATCATAGCCACAGACTAAGTCAAGTGATTGATGAGATTAGAATGTTATAAGTTAATGAAACTTATTTAATACGATGCTTGAAACCTCCTGCGATGGTGTTGTAGGTATACAATTATAGCAGCCACGAGTGCTGAAGATGAAAACAGTCACCTCTGGATGCTTTCCTAGGGCTACCAGCTGCCACTTCACGGGTATTTAGTCGCTCACTTCCTTATGGTCAAGAAAATTTCTTAGAATGCTACAGGTGTTTACTAAAACTGCCTTCTTGCGTGTACATCTTGCGTGCACATTGCCTGTAGCCAAAATTACTATATGATGAATGAATGCATGGTTCGCATTTCTCTATATGGTCGTGGCTTCATGCATTAACTCGCTATTCTTGTGTATCTTGGTTTTATAGGTTGACTACAAATTTCAGTTTAGCGGAGAAGCAATGTCGATGATATAGACTCTTTTACGTTTTTTTTTCTCGTATCACGATGTCAGGTCGATTAGCTCGGATGTAATGATCTGTTTAAATAGTAACATCGTAACATAAGATGTAGTCTTTGCTTTCTAAAACGGGAATTGGAATGTATCTATAGAAAGGCATCCATTCTTTTAAGAGTTCTAGGTTTATTGCAAGTTGTTGATGAATAATGCACATGATCATGTGTGTGCGTATATTCTTTCTGAGTAATTACACGACAGCCATCTATAATGTGCTCGATGGATTCGTTGGTATCTCCACATAATTGGCACCGGTCAACCAGGTCTTAATTTAACACGTGTTTGTGATAAATATTGGATGCCTCACTATTTACTTTATTTTGATCTAAAGTTTTGAGGTGCTCGCCATAGACGATTTTCTGCATCCATTATATTTCTAATTCCTCTATGATTTCTGCCCTGATATTTAAGGCCCTATCTGAGGACAAATTTAAGGGCGTATAGTCAAGATCCGCTTTACAGACGCTACTGTAAAGCACAACATTCCGTTTGCTGTTAAAATAGCCTCACAACTGTATAACTTGTGATTCACACAGTTTTTTGACATCTACAAACCCCCTTACCCCTAAATTTTGTGGCAGAACTACCCTTTTAATTGCTCAATGTCTGTGGTGCATTCGGTGTTTCGTCATTTCTACGCGAACAATTCTGTTTAACTTTTCAAGGCAGGTTTTAGACCATTTTATGAGCCCGAAGAAGTACGTTAGGACAGGGATGGCATATTTGTTGATTGCCCTGATTTTGTTTGCCGAGTTGAGAAAACTCTTCATAATCAATCTATTTCTCGTGGTGAAGGCAGTCGTTAGGCTTGTCTGAACTATCGTATGTTGAATACCCTCAGATTAAAGAATACCTAGATATTTATATGATTTGCCTGCAGCCATTGCCTTGATGTCATTTTCAAACTCGTTCTCTAACTCTGCGGGCCATAATTCCCCTCTGATTAAATGCACTGTTCTAAATTTGTCTTGTGCGACCGTGACAGCCTCGGACGCTTAGGTGATCCCGTTATGTCCCCTCATAAGTCTTAAGCCTGCCGTTATAGCCCTCTACATAGGGAGAGGACCGCAGCCATGCGATTGTCTGATATTTAAGATTTATTGATGTAGTAACTGTCTCTGCGTGTTATACGTTTCCGCGTAATCGCAGGGCAGTGATAAAGGATATGAGTAGAAGTCTCTTCATCCTTTACGCACAGACGACAGAGGGGACTTTCCTCCCGAGCTTAATCAATTCCTTCGCTCGGTGTGAGTTTAGCTTTGAGCCCAAAAGTGTTTTAGCCTATCTGCAGCCAGGCACCAAACCCCACTCATTCTGATGTTCCTCGGTCAGCCAATTGACATTATCTTTAGTGAATAGCCTAATGAAAATGCCTACAATTGGCGCCGGTCTAGTAAAATTTTCTTTTGCTGCTAGGTTTGATACCCTGTCCGATATCTTATTGCCCTTGATGACGCTGCGTCCAGGGATGAAAAGAAGAGTGGCTCAGTTTTATTCCGCTAGCTTATTCAATGCATTAAAGCACTCCCATACTAGTTGAGAAGTGGCAGTTGGTCCATTTAGGGCCATTATAATAGCCCAGCTTTCTGAGCAGATACAAATGTTTCTTTTATTCTATACCCCTTGCCTTATAGGCGCACTAGAGCATGGCCATAATGTCAGACATTCGATTTCTTCTATGATATACATCAGCTTCAGCGTTCTCCTTGTTCCTAGAGCCTTCTTTAAACCAGTTGTCTCTACCACTGGGCAGGTGTGACTCAACGTTCCTCAATTTATCATTCGTGGATAGGCTAACTCGGTAATTCTTGTCAAAGAGGTAGCGACGAGTAGACATGTTGTCCCTGAGCATGTTCAGTGTCGGGCTCCTTGCGATGTTGATTAGTATCCGCACTACTGTCGAGATAATGCTATCGTTTACCATATTTAATCTCCAGGCTGCCTTCGTAGCTACGACCTTGATTATGAGATGGAGGGGCTCTAAACCTATTAGTTCCCCTAGATCCATTGTGTGTGTCGACCTTGAGGCACCAGTGATGCTTCTCAGAATTAGTGCCCGGATCCTTTCCAGTCAGGACTTCACAGTACACAGGTCGACCCTGGTACACCAGACCGCCGACGCATAGTTTAGCATGTGTCGCAGGATCATTGTGTGAATCCACATAAGTGTTTCTGAATTAAAGCCCCAGCTTTGAACTATGACTCCTCTACAGAGCCAAAGAGTCGCTACTAGCTTCTTGCACTTATTTTCCAGGTGCTCGTGCCAGGACAGCTTCTTATCCAGAATGACTCCTAGATATTTGGCTCGTCCTTTGATTTCCAGTTTTTGTCCAGCCAGTTTTAATGTACTCGCGATTCCCTAGCTTCACCTTCTGCTGAATACAACCACATCCGTCTTACTCGGCTTGACTGTTAGTTCAGTCTTCTTACACCATGCATCTACTATTCTTAGTGCTTGGAGCATTACTCCGAACGATAACCAGTATATCGTCGGGTTGTTTCCTGTATTAAGAATATCTAAATCAATAAAGATTAAGTAATCCAGTAGGTCATTACCTCTTGAGTTGTTATCCGTAGACGTGTACGGATGGCCGTTTTACAGTTGTTCCTGTAGCCAAAACGTGCGGGGTTGTACCAGTGATCACTGAAGTGCACATATAGTGTCGTGCACAGTTGTTATGTGCACAGTTGTCTTGTTCACAGTTGTACCCTTCCCATGTACGCTTGTCTGTGAGGACGATAATTTTTAAAAAGTCAATACATTAGACTGTCCTTTGGTAAACTTTTTCATGGTTGGAAACTTAAAGCTCTTTAGTTAACCAGCTATTTTGTATGGAAATTAAAAAATTTAGAAAATTTCCAAATTTTGGAGACATTTTTTTAAAGATAAAATTCCATATACGTTTATTTGTAGTACTCAGTAATTCGCAACAATGATTCTCACGACTTTTTCAATAAAAAGAAAATTAGGAGAATTATAGTATTTGCCACATTAAAAAAACAGAAAATTAAAATTTGGAAGCAAATAACGCACGATAGAAAAAAGAGTCAAGACAGGAAAAACTTTTAAGGCTGTAGTGGATTCTGAACAGTAAACTCCAAATTTCTGCCACTGTGCTACGTCGCGAATTTTAAAAATACCTGTCAACCTACCCACCTCCTAACAGACGAATGTAGTGTTTAAATGGCCACAAATATATTATGCGAATAACAAAACCTGCTAGAGATGTAGTGACAATATTTCAAATGTAGAATTTGGTTTCAATTTACGTCACGTCATTAATCAACACTTAATTCATTTTACGATATTCCAGGGGATATCTAAATGAACATAGAGATTGGGGAAGCAATATTGTTTAATAGACGAATTTGAGCATAATATGCATAGTTTAGTGTCGATTCCTTCATTTTGATGTCTGTTCGCCTATTATTCACGGTGAGAGGTTCAACTAATATAACCATAATATTGCCAGTATTAATATCGTCTCCATCACTAGTGAAATGATTCTGGCCTCAAGTCATATACTTTACGATGCAAAAATGTTACCACCTATTGTTTATTTTGTAACGACTAAAAACGTTTAATTACAGCTGCCTGCCTGAGATATAAAATTACATAGCTGTTAGTCAGAACGAGTTGTATTAATTCGCGCATTTGAATAAAAAGTTTGCCTGATTCAGAAAAGTGTTTTTCTCATATATTCACAAAAATCTAAGTGAATGATGTCAATTTTGGTTGAATCAATTAAATATAAATTCATTTAAATAAAAGTTTTCATTAAACTTGACAAAATATTTTATTGACATAATTCAGAACTTTAGAACACCCGAAAATTGTGATTTCCACATATTAAGCATGTTCTGTCCTTTAACTGGAACGAATTTTTGTTAACTAATTAAATTGTTATTTGACCACATATGAGAAAATTCATTCTATACATATATAAATACAGAAAATTTGCATTTTTGATAGAGCTCGTCAAAAATAATATTATAAGGTATTCTATTTCACTATGTAATCGTTATTGATTTCATGACCTTCGCGTAACAATATACAAGTCATATATTATTCTATCAGATTTATAGGGAAATTAGAAAAAATCGACGCAGTCTCTTTTCAATACGTGCCAACTGTCGATAGGTACAGAACTACGTCTGCTATTATTACGTGTTCTCAAACAATTGATTGATACTTACAAGGAAGGTACCCGAGGTGCACCTCACCGATTTCCTTGAAATTGTGATAAGTTATAGAACATCAAAAAATATTCGACACGTATTTTTTTATACGTGCCCATAAGTCCATTTAAGGGTTAAAACCCACCCTTGAAGTTCACCCCTAAAAACACATTTTTTTTTTAAATTTCTCGAATACAATTCGTAATTTTTTACTGGAACAAAGTGGGTAACACTTGCTGTTGAAAAGCACATATTTATGTATTATTTTTAGTCATCAGACACGCAACCCCCGTTTTTTATTAATGAAAAACTATATTTTATGGCCATTTTTTTCATTATACACATTCCAAAATCTGTTGAATCTTGACAAAATTAATTGTCTTATGCACAATAATCAAAAATAAAGTTGACCTGTTCCGGCATTTTCAAAAAAAATCCCTTGAGGGGGTGAGCTACCCCTAACATTTATACTGTTATATTTCGTTATTCCATTACTATATCATGGTGTAAAACTCTTGGATACTATTAAAATTGTTAAGTAAAGTTGATGTAGTTTGAAATTTTCTGAAATCAGCCCTTACAAATGAATTCATCCCTAAAATTCAATCACAAGTATTATTTTTTCATTACTTAAACATACCCTTGGACCATTCAGTGGCGTAAAACGTGTAATAATTTTAGTTCACATCCTTGGTATTGAATTAGAATTATTTACCCCACTAATGTATCAACCCCTATTTTTCAATAAAAAAATGACACCCTT
>NC_046658.1:48468216-48472276 GCF_010883055.1 Belonocnema kinseyi | reverse complement strand
AAATATAGTTTTTCATTAATAAAAAACGGGGGTTGCGAGTCTGATGACTGAAAATAATGCATAAATATGTGCTTTTCAATAACAAGTGTTACCCACTTTGTTTCAGTAAAAAATTACGAATTGTATTCGAGAAATGAAAAAAAAATGTGTTTTTAGGCGTGAAATTCAAGGGTGGTTTTCACCCCTTAAATGGGCTTATGGGCAAGTATAAAGAAATACGTATCGAATATTTTTTGATGTTCTACAACATGTCACAATTTCAAGAAAATCGGCGAGGTACACCTCGGGTACCTTCGTTGTTAGATATTATATTTATAGGTATGTTCATCGTAAAATATGATTGAAAATTACTTTCTACTACTGCCATATTCCTAGTCTCTCTTAAGGCATCATATATTGATACATAACACTTGAAAGCAGAGAATAGTGAATTCATCAATTCAAAGTGATAGGTTACCATAGAGTACAGGTGCACGAAAGATCGCGAGCTTTTATATGCAGTTCGAGTAGGTAAGATTTTGTAGACCGAAGCAAGTTAGTGCACCGAAAAAAGCATGCTTTAAATTCAGGGCAAAATGCCATTAACAAAGAATTTTATAACAGAAAAAGCGAGTGTAAAACACGAGTGGCAACCCGAGCTGTGGCTCAAGAGGTACTGATGCTCCTGTAATTAGACTCATATATATAGTCACCCGCGACCAAGAAAGTAAGGATATATGATGGACATTTCAAAAATGACGCCCACCTTTGTGACATCTTACAAATATCCATGATACAACATCCATCGTGGAGCGTGACATGTTGCTCGTAGTAAGCCTTAACACGTCTTCACCCACCTTGCGAGAGGTGACGGTGAACTATATAAAAAAGGATTTGTGTTGATCTAAATCAGAAACCGGAAGCTAGAAAAGTGTTACAAAAGGTCGACTTGATGGCTCTGCTGCAGTTTTACAAGATACAAAACGTATTTGACCATCAGAGCCAGGAAGGACTTTATTTACTCTGGTCAGAGGCCACTTTGTATGTCAAAAGTTCTCCGGCAGTACAAGATCTCGGACTTTTACAGGAGGCTTCTGCTTCTACTATTTGGTACAATGGTCTGGTACATTTGCGTGAGGAGCTGATAGTGCTTAGCTGGGATGAGTTTATCACTTTGAAAAGAACATTTAGATACGGTGTGTGCATAAAATCCAGCGATGAACTGATATGGAGTCAACGTGTTGACTCCAATTATGCTCCACCTAGAATTGTTTGAACCTTCTGACCCTGATTTAAGAAGTACGTTTCCAGGTAGGATAAGCGTAGTTTAGAACTATATCAACAAAACGTCTCGAAATTGATCCTGAAGAGTGGCAATCGGGCCATTACCTGAAAACAAGGTATTGCTCGGTGTCGAGGGAATGTACCACAATGACTCAACGAGTCAGTAGTGAACCGGCATGCATCATAAACTGATGCCCTTTTCTGAGGATTAAAGTTGATACCAATGCATCCTTCAGTAGAATGTATGGATATTATTCTTTATAGTATAAAACAGTTTCAGACAAATGACATTATAAATGTAACAGGCCATCATCATCTAAGAAAGAAAAAAGTTCAGCCAGTGAGCTACCGTTTTCAGGAGTATTCGATTTTGGACCTTACGGGGTTTTTCCGCATAATTTTCTCATTTATATCTGATCAGGCGTCACAGGGCCAAATTAAGCATAGTAGATGATGTAAAATGACAGGGTTGCTTCTAAGGGAATTTTTTGTGGAGTTATCTCAAAAATTTGAGGCAGAGGGCTGTGCTTTTCACAATTGTTGTCAAGAACGAGTTCGTGAGGAGTAATCAAGGCAGTTGATGCTCAACGACAGCTGAAAGTACTACCTTTCGTTTCTGTTCATTGATCGCAAAGAGAGTGGCCTTTTAGCTTCTAGTCATATGATGCCAAGTAGCATCTGGTACAATCATCTAAATCTTGGACATTCGATAAGAGATGCATGTCATCTACTCAAGGCGATAACCTTTTCTCCTATCTAGTGTATTTAAAGTATCCGAACACAAATAGAAAGGTACTGAAGACAACAAATTTAGCATAGATCTTATGTGTGCCATAACACAAGCAATAAAATGTACAGCATATAATTCCAACCTTGGAATTAAAGCTTCTTCTTTCAACATGACATTCGTTTTTGTTATCAAGTGTGGCTCGTGAGTTTTCCTAGTGATCAATTAAAAATTTGAATATACGACCACTTCTATCACATTTTCAATCCACAAGATCTTTAATAATTTAGAAACAGGACCCTGGTCAAAAGCAAAAGAAATACATGTCTCTCGAAATTTAAGTAAAATTCCTGTAAAAACATCCTCTCGGTTGAAGGCCTATTTTGCAACAGCGAATGCTCGAAATGTTAATGATAGGTTGATTGGTGGACCCGTTTTCAAGCTTACTTTGATAAGTCGATATCTGAAAATACATCTTTCATGTATATCTCTTTGCTTAAGAGATCAGTAGCGAGTGGTGGATCGTCACCTTCATCTTCAGCATGTTCGCAAAGAGTCCGCTTCGTCAGAATGGCAAAGATTAGAATTCATAGGTCACGTTTTGGAACATATAAGTGCAAATCTCCTCGTTCGGGGATGATATCCAGAGAAAGTTTAATAATTGTAATCCTAAAGATAGATCCATATGCGACAAAACATCTTCTCGATGTCAGCTATGAAAGCTGCTGCGTATCTCCACCACCGCAGAATCATATCAGCCGGTTACTGTTTATTTAGATTCTGTTTCGCCTTAGCGGTGGTGAAGATAACTCAAGATAGCTTAATATGAAATCAAAAAACCAAATATTTTTTGTTAGCAGGTTACTATAGCCCGTGAGTGAAGGAAGGATTTGAAAAAATCAAAATTTGAATTTTTGGCACATTTGTATACAAAAAAGTTCAATTTTAAGTAAAATAGACAACGCGTATTTTTCTTGTAAAATAAGCTGTGATCAAAAAAAGATTAATCTTTATTCAATCACTAGTTACTCCTATCTAGAAGAAGTGAACTAAATTAGTGTACCAATTAGTAGCACTGGATAGAAGTAACATATTTAAATTAGGAACGCTTAGAAAGAGAGAACCGAACCTGATAACACTAATTTGCAAAGGCTCTATCTCTTGGAGTTGTATTTCGATTGATCAGCAGCCTCATTGGATGTTAACCGCGCGTTTCTTTGAAAGGATTAAAATATGAAAATAAATTTTTTTAAATATATAACAATTATAAAATGCAAAAAATATGATGAATTATTTAAAACTTAAATCTATGAAAAAAGTGTTTCTTCCTTTGAACTTAAAATTAAACATTTATTTGTAAAGACTAGAATTAAATCATTACTTTACCTTCAATATTGACAGAATATTTTGTGATCTGAACATAATTTAAATTAATTTTACGACGATGACTTAAAAAAATTTAATAACGCATTTCATCATTTCAAAAAAGCACTACTTTTACATCCAGTGAACCTGCCGATGCGACACATGCGCGATATGGTAGTGGCGCCAAATTGGCACCGCTAAATGAGCTTACACGTAGCAATAGCTCGCACTAAAAAATTACTTAAGGAATTGTGCCAGAACTTATGGGTCTAGTAGGCCTCTAGTAAGGTGATGTCATACATATGATCTTGCGTTATATTTTTCAAGACTGAAGGACTGAAGCACGGCCCCACTTAGCCTAATGGTAAACTGGGAGGATGGTGAATTGATTACAGTTGATTTTCATTGTTGACGAGATCAAAAATGTATGTAAAAAATTTTTGAATTAGTTTTTTCTAAAAAAAGATCTTCTATAAATCTCTCCACTGCGAGTCAAATCATAGAATTTCCGATTGCCGGCCGGGTGCTTTCCCAATGAAGCTATTAAAGAGATCGAAAGAAAAATTCTATTTCCACAGATTGTAAAGTGACATCTACACAACTCTGCCGATAATAAAGATTTCCTCTGGAATTACTCGGGAAAGCACCCGACCGTTAATCGAAAGTTCTGTGGTTTGATTCCCACCGGATGGTGCGGGAGGGGGG
>NC_046658.1:48457701-48468206 GCF_010883055.1 Belonocnema kinseyi | reverse complement strand
AGAAAAATATAATTTAAATTTTTTCAAATTTATTTTTCATCTTGTTAAAAATGACATTAATTGTTTATTGTTATTTGAAGCATTAACTTGATCGATAGTTTTAATTTCTGTTTCCACAGATTGTGGAGTGACATCTATACTGATAGATAGTAATTACTCTTCTGATAATAGACACTTCTTTCAAAATCACTCGTATCAAAAATATAAGATATAGCTTAAGATAGCGTATATTTCTGAAAAATGATTTTTCTTTCGATCTTTCTAATAGCTTGATAGGAAAAGCACCCGACCGGCAATCGAATGTTCTCTGGTTTGATTCCCGTTACGGCGTTTGTTAGAAGATATTTTTTTAGAAAAATTCAATTTAAAGTTTTTTAAATTTAGTTTTTCACCTTTTCAAAAGTGACGTTAATTATTTTCTGTTATTTGAAGAGTTAGCTTGATCTATAGTTTTGATTTCTATTTCCACAGATTGTAGAGTGAAATCTATACTGATCGATAGCAATTACTCTGCTGATAAAACAGATTCCGTTTAATATTACTCGTATTAAAAATGTAATATCTAGCTTAAGGTAGCGTATATTTCTGAAAAAGGATTTTTCTTTAGATCTCTCTAATAGCCTGATTGGGAAAGCACCCGACCGGCATTCGGGAGTTCTGAAGAAGGGAGAAAGTGATAATAGGATATAAGTGCGTATAAGGGTACAGAGATGTATAGGAGTGGGGATAGGAGGTATGTCTGCAGAATGAGACGAGAGAGGGTGAGAGTCGGCGAAATGCGCAATGTAGATATAAAGCGGTGTTTCTGGTAGTGATATGGGAAGTGTTGTGGAAGTTTGATTAAGTGAAGGATATAATGTGAAGTTAACTATCTTCTTACTTTGAAATAACCTTTATGATTTAAGATCAAGGCCCTTAGTATTAATGTTTACATCTAGATGTTCTTCATGTGGAGCATGATCTAGTTTGATTTACACTCTTGAGCAATATCAGGCAGCTCATCAGAATGCAGAACAAGATCTTCGATGGTATTCTGAAGTAAATTCCAAGGGAGCATTGTGGCACGGTGGCATGCTTGCAATGTTTAATCAGTGCCAACTCAATTTACCGGACGTTCATTGTCAACCACCTCCATAGATGTCCATTCATTCGTGCGTGGATTAGGAGAAGATATGTTTCCTGAACCACATTTCCTTCTATGTACGTTCGCGTATATTCCATAAGTGAGCTCGATAACCTACCATAATATAGCGGGTGTGCTATCAACATGGTCATAAGCTTGTAAACCACGAAAACCACAGGCCGTGTCACATACATGTAATACATGTAATATTGTGGTTGGTAACTACCCAGCAAGCATTAAAACATTTATTGTCACTTGAACATTTATAGTTATAGCAAAGATGATAAATGATTACTATTCAGGACGTAATCTACAAAAGTTAAATACGATTTTTATTCTTTGTTTCTTTGGAGGATATCAAAATTTTTGTTACGTTTCATAGTAGTGAACTTTTGTCAGTATTCACTTAAAGTCACTCATGATGTTATCCCCATTTGTATTGTTCGACAATTTAATAAGGCCACGAATTTATTATTCCGATTTACGTTCAGTTTACTAAGTATGACGCAAATCAGTACTCAAGTACCAACATTTTTTATTGTTTAAAGGCATCAACGTATGGGAAAGGTCAAAAATAATTTTTTGTTTTAATTTTGAGCATGATTTTTCCAATAAGAAAGTTTTAAAAAATTCCCCCTTCTGAGAAAAAAAACAATAGAAATGTTAAATTTTATTTTATTTTAAATTTGTACAGGTGCTGATGGAATTTATGTCCTAAAAAACTGTTGCTGAAGTCGGACAGCTCTTTAGCTCCACATTTTATTCTGTCGCAGATTTTCATTTCCTTCTCGATGTTCAAGCTTCATTAATTTAATTTAATTAAAATAATTAAATAATTTTATCAATCGCTTGTCTTTGATAGATTTAGGTTTTTTTCTTAGTGCGAGATCCAAATAGGAAATTCCTTTTAATCGAGAAGATCTACTACGTGTCCAATCTATTAAAATAATGAAGAATGCTTTATATTTGCGTCTTTGTACTTTGGAAGTTTATTTTTATAGGACAAAATGGAGAATTAAATATTTTATCATGTCTTTAAGCAGACAAGAGAGACTTTTTCGATCCTCTTTCAGATGATTATTGATAAAAATGAGACATTGCATGGGAGAGTTTTGTTATTGTTCAGTGAATAGATGTCTTATCGATTGTCCTGTTTTTGCAAGTATATTACATCAGATTGTGTTTAGCAGGTTGGCTATACTTGGAAAGTATGGGTGTATGTAGGAAAAAAAATAATGTACTCAATACCCTGAGACTATATGTTGAAACTTTACGATGAAATTTGAAACATGAATAAAATATTCTTTTACGATGATATGGTAGATGCTCCGGCTTTGTTTTCGATATTCTATTCAGAGAGGCTATACTGTACTTTCCAAAGCGCGGTGCAATTTTTCCGACAGGCACTTGACCTATTTCCTTTGTATATTATTTGAGCGAATTCTCAGTAATATTGGCTCTCTTGATTGACGCCGCGCCGTCCGCAGAAATGTTCTAATTTTATGCTTTCCAATTTAAGCATCATCTTCTGAATACTTCAGCTAAAACGTTCCAATGTTTTCAATCAAGCCCTAAATGAAATGCCAATATCGGAAAACTCCGAAAGTTCATGCAGGTGCACGTGTGAACTTTTTCCAGCTGGCCTCGATATCTATGAAAATTACTCAGAGAAAGTGGTACGATGAGCTGTGGGACAGACCTGATATTTACTCTCGCGCTTTTCGCTACCACATTTGTGCACAGATTTTTCTAAACGTAAGCTAAAGGCACTGACAATAATGATTTGGTGATTGCGAATTATCTCTTGTTAAAGCCCCTTCGACTTTAAGGAACACATTTTTATCACGAATCTCGTACATTGCATTAGATTTTGTCCCTAAAAATTTATACCATTCCCATAAATGCATGTTATTACAATTCATAATAAAATTTGGTGTACAAACAGATGTATTTTCATTGTCTTGTTTTCATGATGTACAAAATTATGCATTCTCTGAAAAATATTTATTAAACATGTAATTGCAGCTTTTGTCTTTTTTCCGTGAAGTTGATTTTTTTCACATTTAATGTTATGTTTTATTGCCTAAACCAAAAATATGTATCCTAGCGTACATCAGTTCGATAAAAATGAATAGATACAATTTAGGCGAAAAAATTGCATAAACAAGTAATTATTGTAACCTGCGTCCTTTTTCCGAAAAGTACATTTTTTATGTTATTTTTTATTTAAAATTTTATTTTTTAAGATTATAGCAAAAACTGCGCGCTTCTTAAAAATATGATTAGTAACAAATTTATAAATCTTTTACGTTTGTACAATTTTTTTCATTACTTCCTTTCTTATCTGGCGTTGTTTTTCTCAAATTTTATTGCTTTCTTATTATTGGTTTTTTTTACGATTAAACCAAAAACTACGGATCCTTTTCTAAAGTGATGAATGCTACATTTGTCTTATCTTGCATATGTTTACAGCAAAATGAAATTTTTTATTTTTCATTATTTTTTTGAGCAGTAAAAATTGTAGAATTAAATTTTGCAAGAAAATCTAAAAATGTATTTGGAACAGTCTTTTAGTTCTTTCAAAAAGCAACTTTTTTGTTCTTTTGACTTTTTTCATGTCTTGCGTTCTTTTGATTAAAATTTTAATTTTTTTGTAAGTTCTGTAACTATGTTAATTTTTATTTATAAAAAAGCCATTTGGCGCAATTCTTGTCATTTTTGTGTACTACAAATAACCGTACACAGAATTTTAAAATCTTGAAAGAAAGTGGTTTAAAATCTTTTGAAAACGCTCTACCTTTTTGAATTTATATCCAAAATGGTTGGGTAACGAAATTGGCCTTCAGTTTAGGGCAATGAAATTCAATGATTATGTATTATCCGATTTAATCTTTTAACATTCTTATTTATGAGAGGTGAATCTAACCATTCAAATTTTTTATCTCTATTCTTTAACGGTTCTTTACGTTTCGGCCCTAAGAGAGTCCGAAAATCATAACATTTTATGTGATTACTTCAATGTTGTAGCCATGCAAACTCTTAAAGGTTCTATCCAATCGAGTAAGCCTGTGATACAGATTTTAAGGGTGCCAGAATGAACGTCAAGATTGTTAACCAGCTTTCCGCCGAAAATTTAAAAACAATTTAAGGCTTTTAGAATTTGCTGACAAATGGGCTGGCATATAGCGTACAGAATGAGAAATTATCCTCTTGGAATTTTTAATTTCGATGTAAATTCCCGTGTAGAAATTTGTTGATGGGCCTGAGCGGGCTCAAGCCTAGAAGAACTAGGTCCTGGCCTGGCGATCAAGCCTGGGTCAAGCTAGAATGAAATGCTAAATCTGGCCGGGGCCCGGCTCGATCGCCGGGCTCGATCGCCGAGCGTGGTCCTGGCTTGACTCTAGCTTATTATCGATTCCGCTCAGCGCTATTTTATTTTTGGGAAGGTTTGTTTTTGTTCTATAAAATGTGATCAAATCTGAAACCATCCATGTTATGCGTAGCACACATCTTGTTACTTCTTTTTGAGCATAAACTTGATGAAATGAAGAAAACGTTCATCAAGAACGTCAACTTGAATCACGAAAATGTATTTTAATTAAAAACACCAAAAACATGACACTTATTGACACTTTCTTGTCGTTCCATTAGTCTCGACGTTCGGATTACTTCGGATGTATTCGGTGTGCATCGTATCCACAACGGTAACCAATTCTGTTGTCGACGCTAATCATGTGTAGTGCGAACGAATACCAGAATTGGGAGCACTGCTATCTAGCCGGACTCCCGCTATAGCCACTAGGAAATACAAGCTAGAACCAGGCTTGAGGCCCTCGGCCTGGCCCAGATGTGGTCACTGGGAGTAATTTGTCGTTTTTTACACAGGTTGAGAGGTTATATGCTTTTTAACATTTTAAAAACAAAAAATAAAAGAAAAATAGAAGAAACTATGTTTCTGATAGGGCAAAAAATTGAAATTAAAATTTTATCTAGATAAGAAATATTTTTTGAAACTATCCCTAAGAAATTTTCAGATATGATGAAAATGTCCAAAGCAAGAACCTTTTAAAAATAACAAAAGCTTCCTTTTCTACCAGTAACGTCATTTACTGCTTAAATACTTTAAATAATAATAAAATACTTGTTAAAGATTGTAAGGATAAAATCAAAACGGAAGAAGAAAAGATAACTAAAAACGCTTTCGAAGAAAATAAGAATTAATTGTATTTACGAATGCGCTAGGACAAGAAAGGAGGCCCCGCTTGGCCCCAATAAAAGTCGGGCACTAGTAGGGGGCTAGTCGTAGAAGATTTTTAGTAAATGAACCTAGTCGGTGGTTAGTCGGTGGCTAGTTGGCCATTTTTTGTGAACATTTCAAGTCGTGTCCTAGTAGGGGACTAGTTGGACTACTTAAAAAAAACCTTAATCTTCTGTATAGGCTACTTTTATGTCAAAACTCCTACGTGGGTTCTAGCCGAGCTCTGGTCAAGGTATTTTTGTATTAAAGTTTCTGATATAGTGTTATATAGTGACTTACTCTGTACAAAAGTGCAATTATTTACTTGTTTTTAATTAATGAGAACACATTTAATAAACATTTTCACAAAAAATGCGAGCGGCAGAGTCGATCTTTTCTAACACCAATTTCAATCTGACTCAGCCGAAAAAAATGATAATGAAATAGCAGGAGAACATTCAAATATTTTTTAAGGTAAGTTCATTCTGACGGTTAGTATATTGCAGTTAATTCGATTTCGCTAGTATACTAGAACAAGAATCATTGATTGAGAATATTTAGGTTTAATAATTATTGTATAAAATACTTGAAAAGGAGTTAGAATTCTAGTCTGAACTATTTAGACGTTATTCTGTTTAAAAGAGGAAAATAAAATGCTGTATTAAAACGATAATATTTTTTGTTCTTACAAAAAGTGTCTTATTAAAATTATTGTGGTCGATAAATGTGTTTTGAATCGTATGTTTCATGAAATAAAAATGGTTTGAATTTTGTGATTGTAGTTTTCATTTATTGAATTTTTAATAAAGGTTTCAATAAAAAGCTATAATCGTCTGTTCAGGAGAAAATAATCTTAACTTTAAGATTTCCAAAAACAGTGTATATATTAACTGTATTTTACGTGACTAGAATGTCGTTTGTATGGAATAGACTCTCATTTGTTAACTGATTGCGTCTTTGATCCTAAGTCCATCTGAAGAGAAGAGAAATTGATGTAGGTTTTTATGCCGTGCTGAGTCGCGCAAAAGATCTAAGAATAACCAAGTATTTTCTATAGTTATATAGGGTGGCCTAACATGCACGCAGTGGCGTGTTTTCATGGCCAAATTTCAATTTAGTCTCGCACGTTTTCTTTAAGTATCATAAATATTGTAACTTAAATCGAAAACTGTAATTGATTTTCTATTGTTTTTTCGAGGTGGTTATCAAAGAACCCGCCGCTTTCATGATTACATTCTCATTGCGACATGCGCGTATTGCGCTCCACAATTAAGTTGCATATTTTTAAGAAATAAAACGATGTAGACAAAATTGAAGAAAGTTGCATAAAAAGTGGGTATATTTTTGATATAATGTTAAAAAAGAAATATATTTTTGTTAATCTACTGGACAGAGCTATTATTAAACCATAGTCTTGGATTTCGTTCGTTCAAAGTTTGGTTCTAAGACAACTTTACAAAAATTTGGTACCTGTTTGAAACAAAAAAAAAATTCACTGCAGCTTCAAAATATCCCAATACAGCTAATCCAGTCAATTATTAATTATCTGGAATTTTCTAAATTTATTTCAAATTATAAAATATCGTTAAGATAATTTATAACACCTTGTTAAAATCTACTAAACCTAACGATTTAAACTTATGTATCTCTTTCTTATTCTTGTGGCATTAAGCCATACCCCTTTCGAGGTATGTCTGGCTCACTCGATTCTAGCCCGGAATCAGGGAGTGAATATTTCTGCGATAATTGTTTGAATAACAATTTTGTTCCACAACACTGCTCCGATCCAGGTCACTGATCAATCCCTCTAGCAAGCACCCCAGGTTAAGAACTTCACAAAGTCATCATGTAGAGCTCTTCAGTTGGGCCCATGAGTGAGTATCCTGGTTCTTTCGTTTCAGGCGTTTCTCACTCCACTGACGTTCTTGTACGTGCATTTCTAATGAGCTATTTTTCACTACATTTTCTTGTCCTGGCATGCCCTTTTAGCATCCTTTACGTTCATACGATTTCTCATGCAAGCTCTTGAATTTTAGTGGCTTTTTATATCTTTTCGATGCAAGTTTTCATTCTCGCATTCGAACCATTCTTTTCTCGCTATGTCTCTGTCGTTATTCTTTCATTCTCTCAACATGGACAAACATTCTCAAAAAATGTCTTTCACTCTTGCCAAACATGGCCTCCTCTACAGCACAATGTTGTAGAATCTTCTCATTACTTACCTTTTCCATTGGCATTTTATCACACACATTGCACAGGTATTGCATTCTCACCTCGTTAACTTTACTCTTATCATTTTCTTAGTATGTCCAGGTCTCTTTACCTTACAGCACAGGGGGCGTAAGAAATATATTCCACGATGTTAGCTTTATTTGTTATATGTTCACTTCTGGAAATGGCTCCTACCCGGCTGTTAATCTTCTTACCTTTGTTCATATGCCTGGCTATCTCTCCATAGATTTTTCGGTCATTAGCAAATAAAATTTTAAGGCCGATGTTCTTCATGCTAGTATTCAGTCTGCTTATAATTCTCTGCGAGCCTTCGATTGTCGGCCATAACAATCTTATCTCCAGCATATACTAATTCACGCACTATTCTCAGACACATATCCATTAATATAATGAACAGCCAAGAAGATCCAACGCATCCTTGTCTAGCACCTTGCATAATATCGATCCATTTACTCAGTTGCTCATTTACTCTCAAACTAGCTTTACTACCTGCATATATTGTTAAATTTTCATAACAATTAGCAGGTATTGATTCGATGTAGAAAATAACTATCGCGTATTTCTTTAAATTTCCACGTTTGCAGACCCCCTGCATCTGAAAAACAAGTTTTACGATGGTGTCTCTCTCTCTATCCATCGTCATCGTTGATGTAATTATCGTTTTTATTGTCGTCTGTATACCCGATAACATCTGAAAGACTAATATGAATAGGTTGCGTTTTGGCAGACGTTCTTAGGGACCAAAAAGATAGATCAAGTTTATAGTCCAGCCTTTTTTAATCAACGGTTATGGTTTTAACCAGAAACAATGTATAATTCCATTCTAAGGTTATATTATGCAAGATTCAAAAACAGATTAAGAGATAAAAATTTTGCACCTAAAAAAGATTTAATATTTTTGTTTATTAATCAATTTTTCATAGAAAGAAATTTTATTTCTTATATAAAAAACAACATTAAAAATATAAACAATTGTTTGCAAGCGACACTAGCTACAAAAAAACGAAAAGTGTATCAACTATATTTTACGTGACTAGAATGTCGTTTCATTGTTACATAAACATACATACCACATTCTAGTAAATTAGAATATTGTTGATACACTTTGCTTTTGGAAATCTTAAAGTCAAAACTATTTTTTGGGGCAGTACGGACCCTATCAGTACCCCACTAGACACCGGCTGGGAAAAGTCGAGTTGACTATCCAGCCTCCGACTAATTCACCTTAACGGAACTGGTAGGGGACACTAATCAGTAGTCCCAACTAGCCTGCGACTTGAAGTAGGGCCAACTGGTCAGGTTTCTGACCAGCCCCGCATTTTCAGTCCACTTTAGAAATAGCAAGGGTTAAATAGCATATGATGTGGTAGAAGTAAAAGATGGTGTTTAAGGACCATTACAAGAAATTATTGGGAGATGAAGCTTGAGAGCAGCACTGCTGCGATATAGAAGACGATACATAGAACAACCTACTAGAAATAAATAGCGTCTCTGCGATTAGGGATATAGTTAAGAACCTCAAGGTTGGTAAGGCTGCTGATGTCGATGAGATTTACCTGAAATACTTTAATAGGGTGGCGAATCATAGGCAAAAAAATCACAGGCTGTTGGAGTAGAGATATTTATGTAGGATCAGGAGGGGCAACGTCGACCAGTTAGGCAAGGGTGACTTTGCGTACAACTTCATTATTATTTAACAATTTTTATTGTACTTCGCATGAAATAAATATATTTCATTATAGAAAGAGTACCACTGACTTAAATCTTTAAAATTGAAGTTGTAAAAGAAAGCTTATGAAAAAAACAGTTTTCACAATAAAATAATGGAAAATTCTCTGGTAAAAATGTAAAGTTTCCAATAATGATGATAATATGTACAATATGAAAATTTGAGATTTTCCTAAACAAAACAATATATTATCACGTATTTATATTAATGGAATGTTCTTCGAGTCACTCATATTTTAGGCTAAATGCAACAAACTACTTAATATTATTATTCTTAATCCAAATGTAAAAAAAATCGTGAATTATAGGTATATGATAGTATTAATGTGTTTAAACTCACATATTTTCAAACATATTAATTTAAATGTATGCAAGACATATATTTATTTGTTTATTTAATCTTTGTTAGTAACAATTAATAATCGGTAGAGCAGTTTTTTATATTGGTACGGTAAAAACATTTGCGTGTAGTTCACCTATAGTAGAATGTCAACGAATAAGATGTTATATTAAGGCTCTTAATATTTTTAATCAAAATAAATCATTCTTCATTCTGAGGATATAAAGGTCATTTTTCAGTGCATAAGATGAAACAGAAGCCAGCCATCATATTTTCCTATCTTCAGATGTTTTGATTTTCATAAATTAAGTTTAAAAAAAAACATTGTCCGATTACTCGTCGTAGCTGCCCCTCCTTATCCTGTCGAGATAGGGGAAGTTTCAGAAGACTGGAATAAAAAGGCAAACACCTTCCTAAAATGTAAGAGAAAGGGAAATAAAAGTAACTGCAATAACAACACAGGTATCACTTTGCTAATTATCGTAAGCAAAATAGATTTTAAAATAGTTCCATTATATCGTAATGTAAATAACTAAAGAATAGATCTCGGCAGTCAATATTATACCAGGAAGCAAGCTTCGGAGAGTCATTAAGCAGTACAAGGTCAAAGATGGCTTCTAAAAGAAATTAAAAAATGCGAAATTTTCTATATTCTGATCAACTCTACTATGTCAAATTATTGTGTATTTATTTTTGTACCTCGGTACGAAACTGCTAATGCAGATACTACAAAATGAAGTAAAAATTTTGTTTTTCAGGATTAATTTAATATTTTTTCCCGATTTCACATTATGGTTTATTCCAATTTTTAAATGAAAAATTTATCATTTTCATAAATTTATATG
>NC_046658.1:48455416-48457601 GCF_010883055.1 Belonocnema kinseyi | reverse complement strand
TTTTTTATATTCAATGTTATTTTTTAAGATTAAAAAAACTGTATCCTAGCGTAAAGTGGCGTCCTATAAAAATTATTTATACCAAGTTTTAAGCGTTTTTTTTAGATGAACAACTTTAGTTCATTCGTTTTTTTTGTAGCTAGTGTCGCTTGCAAATAATTGTTTATATTTTTAATGTTGTTTTTTATATAAGAAATAAAATTTCTTTCTATGAAAAATTGATTAATAAACAAAATTAGTAAATCTTTTTTAGGTGCAAAATTTTTTATCTTAATCTGTTTTTGTATCTTGCATAATATAACCTTAGAATGGAATTATACATTGTTTGTGGTTAAAATCACAACCGTTGATTAAAAAATGCTGGTCTATAAACTCGATCTATCTTTTTGGTCCCTAAGAACGTCTGCCAAAACGCAACCTAATCATATTAGTCTTTCAGATGTTATCGGGTATACAGACGACAATAATAACTATAATTACATCAACGATGAGGATAGATAGAGAGAGAGACACCATCGTAAAACTTGTTTTTCAGATCCAGGGGGTCTGCAAACGTGGAAATTTAAAGAAATACACGATAGTTATTTTCCACATCAAATCAATACGTGCTTATTGTTATGAAAATTTAACAATATATGCAGGTAGTAAAGCTAGTTTGAGAGTAAATGAGCAAATGAGTAAATGGATCGATATTATGCAAGGTGCTAGACAAGGATGCGTTAGATCTTCTTGGCTGTTCATTATATTAATGGATATGTGGCTGAGAATGGTGCGTGAATTAGTATCTGCTGGAGATAAGATTGTCATGGACGACAATCGAAGGCTCGCAGAGAATTCTGAGCAGACTGAATACTAGCAGGAAGAACATCGGCCTTACAATTTTATTTGCTAATGACCGAAAAATCCATGGAGAGATAGCCAGGCATACGAACAAAGGTAAGAAGATTAACAGCCGGGTAGGAGCCATTGGACCTGGACATACTAAGAAAATGATAAGAGTAAAGCAAACGAGGTGAGAATGCAATACCTGTGCAATGTGGTTGATAAAATGCCAATGGAAAAGGTAAGTAATGAGAAGATTCTACAACATTGTGCTGTAGAGGAGACCATGTTTGGCAAGAGTGGAAGACATTTTTTGAGAATGTTTGTTCATGTTGAGAGAATGAAAGAATAACGACAGAGACATAGCGAGAAAAGAATGGTTCGAATGCGAGAATGAAAGCTTGCATCGAAAAGATATAAAAAGCCACTAAAATTCAAGAGCTTGCATGAGAAATCGTATGAACGTAAAGGGTGCTAAAAGGGCATGCCGGGACAAGAAAATGTAGTGAAAAATAGCTCATTAGAAATGCACGTACAAGAACGTCAGTGGAGTGAGAAGCGCCTGAAACGAAAGAACCAGGATACTCATTCATGGGCCCAAGTGAAGAGCTTTACATGCTGACTTTGTGAAGTTCTTAACCTGGGGTGCTTGCTAGAGGGATTGAAAACGTGCGAGACTAAATTGAAATTTGCCCATGAAAACACGCCACTGCGTGCATGTTAAGTCACCCTATATCTTCCTTCCGCTTATAATTAAAAATTATTTAGAACACCCAAGATCCTTTAGTTTCATCACATAATTATTTTTAAGGATGCTAGTAGAAAAGTATACAAAAAAGGTGTGCAATAGCTACTCAAATGTTAAAAAAATGTAATATTGAATTTGCTATAAACATATATATATATATATATATATATATGTATTGTCATAAGGACAACCGCAGGATTTCGCCGGGAGCGGGTGCTAATCTGAAAAATTGCACCCGCTTCCAGCGAAAGCGCGGTAAAATTTCAGCCATAACCACGTCCCACAACCGTGAGATAGGTGGTTACAGTCTGTAAAGGAATCAATACGACGATCCAGCAAAAGCCTTGTGGACCCTAAGAACACGGAGCGACCCAAGGACAACCGCCTTCTGCATTTTTCCCGCAAGTGTCCTAGCATATTGTTGATACGCAGGGATGCTTTTTAGGCTATTAGCAAGTGAAAGCTTGGCACCTCCAAGAGCGTCGATGATAAGGACGATCAGTTTAACGGAACATTCCGGGTACAATCGTTGCAATTCCCTTATAAGGTCTCGATACCTCTCTTTCTTTTCATTCTCCTTGGCTATGATGTTTTTGTCAGCTGGTGCCGAAAATT
>NC_046658.1:48454100-48455316 GCF_010883055.1 Belonocnema kinseyi | reverse complement strand
GTGAATGCCGTAGGAGTGACAGAGATGGTAATAAAGTACTCTTAGTGCCGCATTGTGCCTTTGAATGTAGGTCGTTCCAGCGTGTGTTGGACAACTAGATAGAATGTGAACTAAATGCTCGGGGTACCGAGCATAATACCCAGAATAATCCTGTTTGAAGATATTCAAGGCTCAATATTCCGCGACCCCCTTGACGGCGTGAGATGTACAGTCGCGGAACGGAAGACTTAAGATGCATGCTTTCGTTCATGTGCATAACCTTTCTTGTCCCGACATCAAGAGATCTGAGCTCGCTCTTCGTCCATGGAACTACTCCAAATGAATAGAGTAGTACCGGGACGGCAAGGATGTTCGTTGCAGATACTTTGTTCCTCGCCGAAATTTCGTAAGACCAAATCTGTCGGATGAGACGTTTGTATCTGCTTCGGAGAGTATCCTTTATAGATGTCACATCTTCCATTCCAATTTCCTTAGTATATCGTTCGACAATCCCCAGAGCTAGATGTAGTTGCTCTTTGTTTCTAGCATAGATCTTAAGATCGTCCATGTAAAATACATGAGTGATCTTGTACTTTCGATCTGCAGGTTTGCCGCACAAGTTTCCGTCGGAATGGCGTAGTGCTAGAGATAGTGGCAATAATGTAAGGCAAAAGAGGAGTGGGCTCATGGTGTCGCCCTGAAAGACACCTCTCTGAAACTTGACCTTGTTAGTTGTCACACGATTTTTTCCAGATGAGATAGTAAATCCGGTTTTCCAAAGCGGCATCAATCTCTCTTTGCACCCAACTATTTGCGGATGAACCTTTAAGATGTCCAAAAGACAGATGATAAGTCTATGGGATGTAGAATCGAAAGCTTTCCGATAATCAATCCAGGCCATCGATAGGTCACGCTGGTAGAATGCTGCATCTTTGCAGACACATCTATCGATGAGCAGGTTCTCCCGACATCCGGCTACACATTTCTTTGAGCCTCGTTGTTCATACATTTCTTGCTACACAGGTTCAATTGCCCGAATAATCCTATCATTTAGGATAGCTGTGAATATCTTATAAAGCGTGTTCAGACAAGTTATTGGCCTGTAGATCTTCGGGTCAGCTAAGTTGCCTATTTGCGGCAGGAGTATTGTGCGCCCTTCCACCAACCACTCTGGAAGCGGCTCTTCCGACTTCAAATATGAGGTGAAAATACGGGCCAAATGCTGATGGGTTGAAGA
>NC_046658.1:48452275-48454000 GCF_010883055.1 Belonocnema kinseyi | reverse complement strand
GTTGTTCATACATTTCTTGCCACACAGGTTCAATTGCCCGAACAACCCTATCATTTAGGATAGCTGTGAATATCTTGTAAAGCGTGTTCAGACAAGTTATTGGCCTGTAGTTCTTTGGGTCAGCTGAGTTGCCTTTTTCGGCAGAATTATTGTGCGCCCTTCCACCAACCACTCTGGAATCGGCTCCTCCGACTTCAAATATGAGGTGAAAATACGGGCCAAATGCTGATGGGTTGAAGAAAACTTCTTCCACCAGAAGATTTTGATACAATTTGGTCCCGGTGCGGAATAGTTCTTCATACCTCTTAATACATTTTTCACCTCCTCGGTAGTGATATGTGGGCATTCTTTATCAGATGTTATGAGGGCAACACATAACTCCTTGAAGCTATTTATATTTTCTAAGTCTTCGTCCAGGCTACGCTGAACTTTGTAGACTTCTCTCCAAATTACTTCGACCTCCTCTGGTTTGGGTGGGTGTTCGACAGTAACTGGAGGGTCTTGGAAGAGTCGAGATGGGTCAGAGAGAAACTGTTGATTTTCTCTGACCCACCTCTTCCTCCGCTCTAGACTTCTCTTAGCGTCAGATAGTATCCGTATTCTCTCAACAATATGCTGCCTGATGGTAAGCAGCTTTGACTTGTTAAGTGTGTGATAACGGGTCCGGAGTTCGCGCGCGAACTTTCGAAACTTGGCGGTTAAATTCCTGCCAGACGTGATGTAGTCAATCACACATTGAATGCGGGACGCGTACTGTCTTGCCCAGCCTATCTTTATGGAAAGTTGATGTATTCGTCTTTTGGTCTTATGATAAGCCGTTGGTTTTGTTTTACGGTTCGCATCGGCCAAAGCTCTCGCTGCATTATACACACAATAATTGATAGCCCAGATGTCGGAATCACCGGAAAAATGTCCGCGAAGCTCGTCATCCATTTCAGCCAGATCTTGAGGCTTGAGAGAAACCTTCGTGTTGATGTTTCTCCGGGTCGTAAAGCATCGCTCTTCATCTATTGGATGCTTGCCCGCGGTTGGTCTTAGTGTCGCCTCTCTTTTTTTTTGCCGGCTTGTTCTAGCTGTAATAGAGTAGGCGTTCTGCTTACATAGCCCCTTCTACGGAGTAGTTCAGCATAGTTTCGCACACGTTGCTGCAAAAAGTGCGATAGCTCAGGGTGTTTCTCGCACCACAGAGCACGCACCCTTGCCATGTAACCCCGTTCACGGGCCACACTCGCATCGTAGCAGTCTACCAAGTCGTGATTTAGTTGCTCTGTCCACCCAAAGGTCACGAGATCCCACCGATCCATCACATTGAATCCATTTTCATTAGCTCCCTCAGCTCTAGATTGGTCGGCATTGTTAGCCGACCCAGTGTCGGGAGCCCTGCGCGTTCTCTTTTTTTGAACCGCACTTACTACAACTATGTTTGGTGTTGCCATTGTTGTTCCCACGAGAAGCTAGGGAAAGGGTTCGTCCATCCTTGTAGATCCCCGAATGCAAGGAGAAGGCTGCGTACTCTGAGAGGTCGCACGGTATCCCAGAGTCACCGTTCTAGATACCTCACCCAGGTTCCATTCAGCTTTCGGCACGGTTTTCACACCTCCGCTTGGGGGTTAATTCCTTCAGGACCACCCCTGGACAATTGTCCGCGACTGCCTATTTATTTTGGTAACCATATTCAGCAGAAACCCTTGGTACAGGGACCCCCTATCCAAAACCCAAGGACGC
>NC_046658.1:48450160-48452175 GCF_010883055.1 Belonocnema kinseyi | reverse complement strand
TTGGAAATCTTAAAGGTTCATCCGCAAATAGTTGGGTGCATAGAGGGATTGATGCCGCTTTGGAAAACCAGATTTACTATCTCATCTGGCAAAAATCGTGTGGCAACTAACAAGGTCACGCTTCAGAGAGGTGTCTTTCAGGGCGACACCATGAGGCCGCTCCTCTTTTGCCTTACATTATTGCCACTATCTCTAGCACTGGGCCATTCCGACGGGTACTTGTGCGGCAAACCTGCAGATCGAAAGTACAAGGTCACTCATGTATTTTACATGGACGATCTTAAGATCTATGCTAAATACAGAGAGCAACTGCATCTAGCGCTGGGGATTGTCGAACGATATACTAAGGAAATTGGAATGGAAGTTGGGTTAGACAAATGCGCCAAGGTTTACTTGAAGCGAGGAAAACTTAATGGCATCCCTTAAGATCCTGAGCTCGTTGATAGAAGCGCCATACGACATCTTTGCGCTGGAGAGACTTATACATACCTGGGCGTGCCACGGAGCTGCATTCAGGATGTGACATCTATAAAGGATACTCTCCGAAGCAGATACAAACGTCGCATCCGACAGATTTGGTCTTCCGAACTGTCGGCGAGGAACAAAGTATCTGCAACGAACATGCTTGCCGTCCCGCTACTACTCTATTCATTTGGAGTATTTCCATGGACGAAGAACGAGCACAGATCTCTTGATATCGGGACAAGAAAAGTTATGCACACGAACAAAAGCATGCACCTTAAGTCTTCCGTTCCGCGACTGTACATCTCACGCCGTCAAGGGGGTCGCGGAATATTGAGTCTTGAATGTCTTCACAACAGGATTATTCTGGGTACAGCACATAGAGTTGCAAATGGAAGAGACCCTCTTCTTAAAATGGTCAGGAATCACGAAGAAGTGGGCAAAGGCGCATTTCTATACAAAGCAGCGGAGGAGGCTGCTGAAACAGTCGGACTTGACTTCAGTATTAGGGGTGAGCAAAATGCATCAAATCTAATCTATCTCGAGTGCTCACTCCTGAAAGCCCGAGTTAAGAAAGCACAAGAGAAAAACTTTCGTGAACAGCTCCTCGATAAGAGGGTGCACGGTATCTTCCACGGAAATGTGAAGTATCAGTCAATGTCTTGTGAGCTAACGTTTGCTTTCCTTAAATCGCGCGGATTGAAGTCTGGTACGGAGGGTTTCATTTTTGCATGCCAAGATGGTGTCATTTCCACCTCAAAATATCGTCGCCACATTTTGAGCCAAGACATTCCCGATGATAGCTGCAGGGCATGCCATGCACATACCGAGCATTTAGCTCACATACTATCTAGTTGTCCAACACACGCGGAAACGACCGACATTCAAAGGCATAATGCGGCACTAAGAGTACTTTATTACCATCTCTGTCACTCCTACCGCATTCACCTTAATATCGCTCCTCTAAATGCTCCTAGGGATATTGAGTTAATTGTCGAGAATAGGAAGTGCCGCATATACTGGAACTTTATATTCTATACAATTATTTCTGTTGCTCACTCGAGGCCTGACATGGTTCTTCTTGACTTCAAGAAGCGAACCGTGTTCGTTATCGAATTTTCGGCACCAGGTGACAAAAACATCATAGCCAAGGAGAATGAAAAGAAAGAGAGGTATCGAGACCTTATAAAGGAGTTGCAACAATTGTACCGGGAATATTCTGTTAAACTGATCGTCCTTATCATCGGTGCTCTTGGAGGTGCCAAGCTTTCACTTGCTAATAGCCTAAAAAGCATCCCTGCATGTCAACAATATGCTAGAACACTTGCGGGAAAAATGCAGGAGGCGGTTGTCCTTGGGTCACTGCGTGTTCTTAGGGTGCTAGAGGCTTTTGCTGAATCATCGTATTGATTCCTTTACAGACTGTAACCACCTATCTCACGGTTGTGAGAAGTGGTTGTGGCTGAAATTTGACCGCGATTTCGCTGGAAGCGGATGAAATTTTTCAGATTAGCACCCGCTCCCGGCGAAATCCTGCGGTTGTCCTCATGACA